>NC_083728.1:46792950-47095980 GCF_028564815.1 Eubalaena glacialis | reverse complement strand
ACTATAAATTGATGCAACTATTTTTCAATTTGATATTATCCAGTACTTTCATTTCATCAAGAGGAATCTGCCTTGCACTTTCCAAAGGATGCCAAAACACAGCTACAAGGATGTTCATTGTAGAAATTTTTCTGATAGTGAAGAACGAGAAACACCCTAAAATGTCCATAATTTAATAAATTATAATACAACCATATGATGGAAGTTCTAAAAGAATGCTTTATATCTGTATACACTGCTTTACAATAAAACATCTGAAAAAAATTATTAAGTTTAAAAAAGCAAGGTTCAAGACAACATTTGTATCATGATTCCATTTATCATGATCCCATTTATTGTTTACATGTATAAGAATACACATGTAAATCCTCATAAATGTAATATAAAAGGAGAAAAAACTTCACTTTATACATTATTTTTTACTTTACACTGGATCATATATATAGATCATTTTATTTTCAATGTCAGCTAATCTTTTACATGTATTACTTTTGGGTTACCCACCTCCAATGTCTGGCAATGGAATCATGAGCAACTGTTTCCTTTTTATACTTTTTTCCATTAAAAATAATTAATAAATGTAGTTTCACATTGGTATTTTTAGATGAATGTAAAAAATGAATCAAGCTATTAATCTATAAATATACAGTTTTTAAACTCAGTTTAATTTCTTTCTCACTTGAATAATGATGTCATTCTTTGCAATTAACATCACCACTTCCTTGAGAACTCTAATGAGGACACAGACCCTGTTTCCAAATTCCTCCTGGGAATAGGAATAAATACTTCACAGATATACTTGATTTGATCTTAAAAACCTGTTAGCCATTTGTATGTCTTATGTTCCTTACCAGGAATATACACAGGCCAGCCCTTTCGAAAAGAATACAAAGTAAATATTAACCTCCCGAAAGAGATTCAAGAGAACCACTAAAGGAACAACCACTGTGTTTGTAGACATGTAGGATATCGGAACTATTCTGTTTTTTACCTCTAATATACGCACCAACACCAGAATTTTTTATACAAAGGAGGATTGCCTTCTCTTCTTGGGAGAGGGCAACTTTATCCCATTGGTACTACTGTTGATGAAAACTGTTGTACTTACCTTTTTTCTGAGCTTGTGCAAAGTTTGTGTCCCCCAACATTTATATGTTGAAACCCTAACCCCCATTATAACAGTATTAGGAAGCAGGGCATTTGGGGGGTGATTAGGTCATGGGGGTGAAGACATCATGAGTGGAATTAGTGCCCTCATAAAAGATACCTCAGAGAGCTTTACTACTCCTTCCACCATGTGAGGACACAGTGAGAAGAGGACCATTTATGAACCAGGAAGCAGGCCCTCACCAGACACTGAATTCGCCCACAGCTTGATCTTGGACTTCCCAGCCTCCAGAACTATAAGAAATAAATGTTTGCCGTTTTAGCCACCCAGTCTATGGTAATTGTGTTATAGCAGCCCCAAAAGACTAACACAGCCTGCATCATTTTATACTGGACAACATAAATGATGGGCAAGTAGTGTCCTTTTTGAGGATGGGTTTGATTTTTTTTAAGGTTAAATGTTATTCTAGAGAAGCTACCAAAAACTGAAGTATGATTATAGCTACCAATTATAAATCATGGCAGGCTTTTTCATGTGGGGCTTGTAATACAGTTCTGAAAGCAATTTTCAAGTAGGAGTCACAAAAGTGGCTTAGTAGAACAGGAACACTGGAATAAGAAGACAGACCTTCAAGTAAATACTGTAATACCGTGGACTTAACAATTCTGATATGTCTCTTTTAAATCTCATTATTTTGCAATCACACATTGATATTCTGAAACCAAGAGACTGTCGTATGAGAAGTCATCTTCCTGAATCTTTATGTGTAAAGTGAGTTAGACAAAATAATTTGCAAGACATCCACATGTTCTATGATTCTATATTTTATCATCAGAGATAGAATAAGGAAGTTATCATTGATCTCCTGTCACCAACACCAATCCTCATTTCACATCTTACCCAATCTATCAGAAATATTGAACAACTGAGTTGATCACTCTCCTAGTTTCTTACATCATTTTCTTCACAGCTTCGAAGAGTACATTAGTTCCTTCTTAGTTCTCCTTCTGCCTCACTGGCTACTCTTAGTCCCCATTACTGGTCCCTCCCCATCTGCCTGTGCTCAAGATAATAGAACCTAGGGCTCAGGTCTCTTTTCTGTCTACAATCATTCTGTAGGTGATTTGGTCTAATACCACATCTTTAATCACTGTCTTTATGCTGATAACTCCCAAAATTATATCACCAGGCTCAATTCTCTACTCAGCATCTTGGATATTTAATAGTTACCTCAAACTTCATATATTCAATCAAACAATGCACTTAATTTCCATACCCACATCTATTCTTTGACAGACTATTCCATTTCACTAAATAGCGACTCTACTTTTCCAATTGCTTAGGTCAAAAACCTCAGGACCATCTTCAACTCCTTACTTTTCTTCTCTCCACATCCATCCTTGAACAAGTGCTGCCATCTTCACCTTTGAAACACATCCAGAATCCAACTGCTTCTCACCACCTCTACCTTGACCACCCTGTTCAAATCAGCATCATCTCTAGTCTGACTCCTAAAACATCAGCCTATTTGGGGCTCATGCTTCCACTCTAGTCTCCCTACACTCAATTTTTCCACAAACCAGGTGGGTCAATGCTTTCTTGAAATCATTACAAAGATCATGTCACTTCACTACTCAGAATCCTCCAAGGGCTTCCATTCTTGCTCAGAGTCAAAGAGAACCTACATAAGCCGGCCCCTCTACCATTTATCCAACCTTCCTACCACAGTCTCACCTTAATCACTCTACTCCCTGCATTCTTAGGGCAAGTTGAGTGTATCCTGTTGGGCCTGCTGCCTGTAATGATCTTGCATCAGATATACACACGGATCACAGTTTCATTTTGGGGGGAATCTCTGCTCACATGGTACTTTTATTAGACAGTTCTTCCCTAACTACTATATGTAAAACAGCACCCTCTATCTCCCTTACGTACCCTCTACGTCGCACTCTATTTCCATTACTCTACTTTACCTTTCTTCACTGCACTTATAAAAGCACTAGGTATACTACATTTATTAGTTTGTTTATTGACTGATTCCTTCACCCCAACTATCAGAATATTTCTGTATTAAAGCAGGAATATTATTTACTGCTGTGTCTCCTGTGCTTAAAATAGTCCCTGGAAAAAGGAAACTCTTGATAAATATTTGTTAAATGAACAAATTAATATATTAACTCCTATTTTATCATGTGCAACAAAGGTCAACAAAACCATATAAGGGAAGAACCGTTTTGAGAATATATGAATGTGCTAGGTACAACATGGGAACATAGAAACATATATTTACCTGCATAAAGCCATCTCTGAAGCTTGATTTAGGAACACTCACTCCACCATAGCAGGAAATCAGCAAGAAAGCTGACCAGGGCCATGGGTGGAAAAAACATGAAACTAGAATCCTAGTCTGTGCTACACATATAATTGTGGAGTCCAAAGCCACATTATATATATGGCATAGGGACCCCCAACTGAAAAATTAACTTAAAAACTGGTCTAGAATCAGGGATATATCTAGGTTCTATGCAAAATAAAATTTTAAATTATCTTTTAGGAATAGTTCTGTAACTTCTAACACATAGGACCCAATAGGAAACAACCTACACTGTTGGTAAGCAAAGTAAAAAAAAAAAAAATTAGAACCCACACAAAGAGGGAAAGTCAACTGCTACAGGAATGGAGAATTTATACCCTAAAAAACAAAATTGAAATAATCTGAGTATTAAGATAAGCATGTTTTAAAAGTTTTTTACAAGGGTATATAAATCAATAACAGGACAATGTAAAAAGGGTGAATTTCAAAAAGAACTAAAAAAATACTAGAAATGAAAAATTTCAAAAAAAAGAACAATAAGAGCTATAAATTAGACTTAGCTAAAGAGAAATGTAATGTACACATGGTATGGAAAGAAAAAAGGTTAAAAATATGTAAGAGAAATTTAAGAAACAAGAATGAAAAGATGCTTCATATGTCTAATAGAAGTCCCTGTAGGTGAAAAAGAAAAATGTATAAAGGCAATATTTATAGAGAATATGGCTGATAATTCTCCAAAATTTTAAAAAAGGAATCCTCAGATTAAAGAAATGAGATTATATTTCTATTTATATACAGATACACACAGTACCTGCATATAAATCCACACCTAGACACATGTAATGAAACTCCGTAACCCAAAGGTGAAAACAAAATCTTTGAAACTATCAGAGAGAAAAAGTGAGATTGTTATAGAGGCAACAATTACATTGACAGCTGACTTATCAGTAGCAACAAATGATACAAGATAATGAAATAGTATCTTCCAATTGTTGAAGAAAACTCACTGTCCACCTAGAATTCTATACCCAGGCATCTATACTTAGAAACCTAAATTATTAAAAAGTGAGGATGAAATAAAAATATTTTCAGCCATAACAAGAAAGAGAATTTGCTACTCACAGACTCTCAATAAAAATTAATTTAATAAGGAATTAGATGCAAGAAAACTTAATGAACATTGGAATTGAAAATAAACACTGGTTTTTAAAATAAGACCGACATTTTGATTAGAAAAAGGTTAAAAATAAGGTTGATTAAATAATAAGGTTAAAAAACACTGAACAATATGATGCTTGATGCAAGAAAGCAGACTGAATTTAAAGCGTTAAAGATATGTCAGCTTCAGACTTTGTTAATCATTTAAGGATAGCAACTCCCAAAACAGTAGAGTCAATGAACAAAAGAATAAACTAGAAAGATACACACCAAATTCATAAATGCAGTAGCCTCTGGAGAGAAGGAGGTGATGAGACTAAAGAGGTAACAACGGGGACTTGATCAACATTGCCTGTATGTCACATTTTTAATAAAAAATCAAATTGAACAAAAATGTCAAAACATTATTTTTGTTGAGTAAACAAATATTTATTTTTATTCTATTTTTGTGTGTTTTTAGCAGATGTAGACCTTATTTTTTTATTATTATTTTTTTATTTTTATACATCTTTATTGGAGTATAATTGCTTCACAATGTTGTTAGTTTCTGTTGTACAACAAAGTGAATCAGCCATATGCATACATATATCCCCATATTCCCTCCGTCTTGAGCTTCCCTCCCACCCTCGCTATCCCACCCCTCTAGGTGGTCACAAAGCAGGGAGCTGATTTCCCTGTGCTATGCTGCTGCTTCCCACTAGCTATCTATTTTATATTTGGTAGTGTATATATGTCAATGCTACTCTCACTTCGCCCCAGCTTCCCCTTCCCTCCCACCCGCCATGTCCTCAAGTCCATTCTCTATGTCTGCATCTTTATTCCTGCCCTGCCACTAGGTTCATCAATACTATTTTTTTTAGATTCCATATATATGCATTAGCATACACTATTTGTTTTCTTCTCTTTCTGACTTCACTCATTATGACAGACTCTAGGTCCATCCACCTCACTAAAAATAACTCAATTTCATTTCTTCTTATGGCTCAGTAATATTCCATTGTATATATGTGCCACATCTTCTTTATCCATTCATCTGTCGATGGACACTTAGGTTGCTTCCATGTCCTGGCTATTGTAAATAGTGTTGCAATGAACATTGCGGTACATGTCTCTTTTTGAATTATGGTTTTCTCAGGGTATATGCCCAGTAGTGGGAATGCTGGGTCATATGGTAGTTCTATTTTTAGTTTTCTAAGGAACCTCCATACTGTTCTCCATAGTGGCTGTATCAATTCACATTCCCACCAACAGTGCAGAAGGGTTCCCTTTTCTCCACACCCTCTCCAGCATTTATTGTTTGTAGATATTTTGATGATGGCCATTCTGACCAGTGTGAGGTGATACCTCATTGTAGTTTTGATTTGCATTTCTCTAATAATTAGTGATGTTGAGCATCTTTTCATGTGCTTCTTGGCCATCTGTATGTCTTCTTTGGTGAAATGTCTATTTAGGTCTTCTGCCCATTTTTTAATTGGGTTATTTGTTTTTTTGATATTGAGCTCCATGAGCTGTTTGTATATTTTGGAGATTAATCCTTTGTGCATTGCTTCATTTGCAAAAATTTTCTCCCATTCTGAGGGTTGTCTTTTCGTCTTGTTTATGGTTTCCTTTGCTGTGCAAAAGCTTTTAAGTTTCATTAGGTCCCATTTGTTTATTTTTGTTTTTGTTTTCATTACCCTAGGAGGTGGGTCAAAAAAGATCTTGCTGTAGTTTATGTCAGAGTGTTTTTCTTATGTTTTCCTCTAAGAGTTTTATAGTGTCTGGTCTTACATTTAGGTCTTTAATCCATGTGGAGTTTATTTTTGTGTATGGTGTTAGGGAGTGTTCTAATTTCATTTTTTTACATGTAGCCGTCCAGTTTTGAAGAGGCTGTCTTTTCTCCACTGTATGTTCTTGCCTCCTTTGTCGTAAATTAGGTGACCATATGTGTGTGGGTTTATCTCTGGGCTTTCTATCCTGTACCATTGATCTATATTTCTGTTTTTGTGCCAGTACCATACTGTCTTGATTACTGTAGCTTTGTAGAATAGTTTGAAGTTGGGGAGCCTGATTCCTCCAGCTCCATTTTTCTTCCTCAAGATTGCTTTGGCTAATTAGAGGGGTTTTGTGTTTCCATACAAATTGTAAAATTTTTTGTTCTAATTCTGTGAAGAATGACATTGGTAGTTTGATAGGGATTGCATTGAATCTGTAGATTGCTTTGGGTTGTACAGTCATTTTCACAATAATGATTCTTCCAATCCAAGAACATGGCATATTTCTCCATCTGTTTATATCATCTTTGATTTCTTTCATCAGTGTTTTATAGTTTTCTGAGTACAAGTCTTTTGCCTCCTTAGGTAGGTTTACTCCTAGGTATTTTATTCTTTTAGTTGTGATGGTAAATGGGATTGCTTCCTTAATTTCTCTTTCTGATTTTTCATTGTTAGTGTATAGGAATGCCAGAGATTTCTGTGCATTAATGTCGTATCCTGCAAGCTTACCAAATCCATTGATTAGTTCTAGTAGTTTTCTGGTGGCATCTTTAGGATTTTCTATGTATAGTATCATGTCATTTGCAAACAGTGACAGTTTTACTTCTTCTTTTCCAATTTGTACTCTTTTTATTTCTTTTTCTTCTCTGATTGCCGTGGCTAGGACTTCCTAAACTATGTTGAATAATAGTGGTGAGAGTGGACATCCTTGTCTTGTTCCTGATCTTAGTGGAAATGCTTTCAGTTTTTCACCACTGAGAATGATGTTTGCTGTGGGTTTGTCATATATGGCCTTTATTATGTTGAGGTAGGTTCCCTCTATGCCCATTTTCTGGAGAGTTTTTATCATAAATGGGTATTGAATTTTGTCAAAAGCTTTTTCTGAATCTATTGAGACGATCATATGGGTATTATTCCTTAATTTGTTAATATGGTGTATCACATTGATTGATTTGCGTATATTGAAGAATCCTTGCATTCCTGGGATAAATCCCACTGGATCATGGTGTATGATCCTTTTAATATGTTGTTGGATTCTGTTTGCTAGTATTTTGTTCAGGATTTTTGCATCTATGTTAATCAGTGATATTGGTCTATAATTTTCTTTTTTTGTGTTATATTTTTCTAGTTTTGGTGTCAGGGTGATGGTGATTCATAGAACAAATTTGGGAGTGTTCCTCCCTCTGCGATTTTCTGGAAGAGTTTGAGAAGGATCGGTATTAGCTCTTCTCTAAATGTTTGATAGAATTTGCCTGTGAAAGTAAGCATGACTACTACAAGGTCTCACATAAACAGTATGAAAGTTCTTTTATTCTAAAGCTCATAAAGCCTCAAGAATTATATGAATTGGAAGAGCTCTATTCTCCAGTTGATTTCTCACTTAATCTAAGATGAATATGAAATCAAACTGTTGTTCAATTTTGAACCACTCCAAGGAATAACCAGTTCAACTTTACACTTTGAAACTGTAAAATATGAACATAAGCAAATCAAAACAGTCTGGATTTGAGTTAAAAAATATACCTGGGCTTCCTGTTCAGAGACAAAAAAGAGGCAGGGGGACTCTAAAAATGAGTATTTCCAAATGAGTACAAAGGGTTTCTCAGGAAGCTTGGTCAGCTATGCTATGCAACTCGGTTCTTACATTCAAGAAAGCCACTCAGTTTAGAAATTTCATACATCAGTGGGTTAATTTGTAGCCAGTCCATAAGCAGTATTTCAGTTATAATAAAAACTGAAGTAGTCTCATAAATATGTATTTTTTTCCTTGCATTATCATCCTTTTCAGCAAAAAAGAAAAGTTAAACCTATAAAGGATGGGGTAGTTCCAAATGGCTATGTTGTTCATGCACTTTTAAGTGAGGTCTGCAGCTTTCAAAACCAAAATAGAGTGTGAATGTCCCAGTAAATCTGCATCAGATGTGCTTCAGGTTGAAAGGAAATGATACCAAATGCAAGTAGTTAAATGAATCATGAAAAAAGTGTAATCTACACAGATAGACCATGTTATGCAATTGCTCTACTTGTAGAAGTCTATGTATAGGGCAAAACAACTCCTTATCATTTCCAAAAATAAATGTAGCTGGTTGTTCGTTTGCAGCTGGATGAGGTATTTCTTCATAATATCTTTCAGGGCATTTTAAGGGAGATAAATGAGTTATCTTAGTTATGATGGAAGCAATACAGTTTAATGGTTCAGAGTAGGTGCTCAGGAGTCCTGCTGTCTGGAGTTTGAATCATGGCCTCCCTAATAGCTGTGTAAGCTTGTGCAAGTTTAACCACTGTGTGCCTGTTTTCTAATCTGCAAAATGGGAAAAATAACAGCAAGTAGAACAGCTAACATAATAAGTGATCTTATGTAAGCTATTATTATCTTCATTTTAATGTGGGGCTTTAAACTGCCAGGAAAAGAAATGCAGTATTCCTGTATATAGTAACCAATCAAGAACAATTTTACAATTAGGAAAAGATGCTTCATACCTCTGATTGAAAGTGCGCTTATTCAAGGTCCTAATATTAATCCATTATGTGTAATGTAGATTAATGTTAAACTATCCACTACTGGTAAAAAAAAGGCTCTCCATTTTCCATAAAAAGTGTTTAAGTTCATGTTAGCTATTTTCTGGAAATTTTGCTGTGCTTGTGCATGTGTGAAAAATATTTATCATTTCATTGTACAATCAACATCTTCTCTTCCGTATTTTAAGAACTGTAATTGAAATACTTGCTAGTATGATTTTAGGCTTTACTAACTTAAATTGACAGCTGTTAATAATATAAATTTTATCCCTTTCTCATTTGAAAATATTAGTCTGGAGATGTGGCTTTATGTAGGCTTATATAACTAGATACCTTTTTTAATCTCCCTAGAGAGATATGGCTCCTGTCTTTAGACTGCCCTTTTACCAAGTTCCAATTGCCAACTATAATAGAAACAGTGTGAGTTTTTTTCCCCACATTAAATAAAAGTAAATCTTCGTTAAAAAATTACTTTGATCCATATTTGACTTTCAAAACATAATAACCAGTTCATTCTGATGCACTAAAAGAGCAAATATTTAAGTGATCTGCATATCCAAAACAGTGAGCAAAGAGGTGAGGTAAGAATATTTGAGCTGATGAGTAATATTGATCTCCCAAAGGTAGGGAGAGGCAGCTGCATTCACTCTGGGATTGGTAGGCCTTTTGACAAGAATGCAGCTCAACTGTAAGGTCCAAAAATCTGTATGTATGTGTATATTTGTCTGTTTGTGAAGAGTGTACATATATGTGTGCATGTGTGTATGCGTGCGTATGTGTGTGTAGAGAAAGAGAGGGAAAGAGAGAGAAATATGAGGTGTGACACTGGCAAAAGACAGTAAAAACTAGAAAAATAGAAGGCCATTCAATCTGCAAAAAAACAAAGAATATAATAATAGACTGCATGCAGCAGAGTACATACGAAAAACATGCTGAGAACTTAATCCACAACAATTAAAATAGTTTAAATAAAATAATGTTGAATACAAGATAGCTTTCTAATTTTGTATGATAGTATAACTATATACTTTCAGGAAATATGTACTTACAGGGAAATGCTAGATGAAATAAAAATAACTAATGTATATCCAAGAAGAATTTCACAAAGTAGCATTCAGAGACTTTGTTCTAAGACTCAGGGCAATCTTTAGTAAGAGTCTCTATAATGTGGCCACAAGATTCCTACTGCTCCCTCGTAAACAGGGTCCCAGGGCTAACATGCTCGTGGTACACTGTGCCATTACCTTCAGCCTTAAGTGAAACTTCACAGTAACAATATCAGATCAGAATCATCAAGAACATTTACTGAATACTCACAATGTGCCAGCCACTATCCTAAGCACTTCCCATGAATTAATTCATATAAACCTCGTAACAATCCTATGACATAGGTGTTATTATAATGCCCATTTTACTGATGCCATAACTGAGGCATGGGTTGAATATCATGCCCAAAATCATACAGCTTGGAAGGGGCAGAATCGGGGTTTCAACCCAGGCAGCCTGGCTCTGTCATCAGGCTGTTTATCATCCCACATACACTAAAGGAAAAGAATAACAGAACAAGGAAGAGGAGCAACCTAAAACAAGCTATCACAGTCTCTTGTCTGCAGAAATGAAACAGCCTCCTAACTGGTTTCTCAGCTTCTGCCCTGCTCCCACTTCCATTTGTTCATTGCATGGCAACCAGGAACATCTTTTTAAAATGTAAATCTTTTGAAATGTACATCCTTTATCAAAAATTTCCAGTTGCTTCCCATCACACTTAAAATATATTCCGAAGTTTTTACACATTTGGGATATGTTGAACCTATAGTTAGGAAGAACTAATATCTGAGCAATATTGAGTCTGTTCTTTGTAATTAAATTAATGTTTAAAAACAAAGGAAAATTTTGAAGCCCTGGTCCAGTACAACTTAAAAAAATGTAAAGTTGGCATCCAAATCTTGCCAAACGCTAAATCCTTACGCTCAGTTGATAAAGATCCTAAATATTGATACACAACGAGCTACCATCACCAAGACCTTGGGTAGGACCACAGTCTCACTGCTCCATGACTGATCCTACAGAAACACTGAGGTTCTCTGCTGAAGGGAGGGGCATCATTCCTGCCGAGGCTAGGCCCTGAGAGGTCACAGCTTTCCTTTTTCCATCCTCTGATGCTTAGCAACTCTCCAATCCTTGAAGCTTCTGTAACCAAACTCCACCTGAAGCGGTCAGCAAACACTTTTCTCACCTCTGCTCTAACCACACACATACAGTGCCTACCCACCCCTGCCAAACCTCCTCCTCATGCTCAAGAGCCAGAGAAACACACACACACAAAAAAACAGGACATAGAGTGGTTTCAGGGAATTAAGAAGTCACAGCCACCATTAAAACACTATTTTCAGCTACACTATGGTTTGAATAGGCGTTTGTGGGTGGGTCTGAGAACTTGCCATTTATTACCTTAGTTTTTTAGAAAAAGCAGTCTAAGTTTCAAACAACTCCCTTAAAAACAGTGTTTTGTATCACCTAAGTTTCAGACCACTTGCTCTTAATAATATTAACACAGAAAATTGAAATCAATATCCATATAGAATCTCATTTAAAAAGCCTATATTTTGAAATATTGATTGATAGTCTATTATAATTGTTCTAATTCAAGTAGTTTCTACCTTAGCAAAAAACTATACTTGTGATTTGACTGACATAAATAAGGTTATATTAAAGGCTTAAGTGGTGATATTGATCTGAAGATTTTAAGTACCATACCTCAAAGTAAAACTGTTTCAGTAATCATTTTTTACGATGCAAAGGAGGCTGTGGGAATCATATTTGAAAAGCTAAATAAGCACACTTAAAAAGAAATGAATATACTTTTTCAAAAAGAATACATGTAAATATATAGCTATCATAGTTGAAAAATAAGATCAAATGTCAGAGCAGTCTATTAGGTCAATCAAATTTTATTGTTCCCATAATACTTCTCTTACATGTTTTTAAAAAGTAGTCTGTTTACAGACTAAAAGTCTCTTAATTTAAGCTTCCCCTTTCAAAGCAGAAAAAATATGTACTTCTTTCCTCCAATATTCCAGGGTACTAAGAGGCAACCAATGAAATCATTTGATGTAGTTTTTAAGCTAAAATTATTTGTTTCTACCCTCCATTTATTCTGAAGCAGGAAACAAATTATCCTGCCATTAGAGAAAAAACACTAACAAGTGGACCCCTAATAAATAAGATTTTAAAATGTTAGTGAACATACATCTGACCTACAACCTGAAAGAAACTTCCTCAAACAGGCAGATGGCAACTTGTAAAATAACATCTGGAATTTAATCTCAGGAAATCAGATCCCATCTGAAGCACTGAGCAGCAAGCACAGCACTCACTGGAATAGAATATCAGGTAGGGTGGCTTGTTTACAGGATATAAGCCCCATGGTAACAACTCTACGGACACCTATTCCAAACAGTGGCATTTGAAAACTGCAGGCCCCTGAGACTAAAAGTCATAATGGAGCAAAATAATAGGGCTGGTCTGCAGGTCATAAATACCACACACATTCAATTATTAAAAGAATGGCAGTATATTTAATAATTACTCCTCCTCACAAAACACTGATGGGAGAATGAAGAGGGCAGGAGTGGCCTTACAGTAAATGAGCTCTAACCAAAGGAGAAAAGAAATCTGCCAAATCAGATACAATGCTCTGTGAAAACTATTAGCGAAGACTGGAAGTATTTAAAATCTGTAATAAAAATCTCAGAAAGCCCAATAACTTCTGGATAACATACAAATCTAAGGGGAAGAGATTAACTTTCAGGACACTAATAGTCATCTAAGAGCTATTAGTGTCCTGCTTCTGGTCAGGAATCTGTAGGCCAAGTCATCTGTGCAGAAGAATGAAGTAGGCTAGGATCAAGGTGGAACATATGGGATTACAGCAGGAGCTGAGTGGAGGTCTGCATAGGGCACAAATACTGGCAAAACTGAGGCTACTGGTGTGGTCAGATGGGCACAAGGGCTTGGCAGTACCAGCAGTCAAAGAAGGCAAAGCACAGTCATGAACAGAGTCAGGACAGAAGTAACAAGTGACGAAAGCTTACAGCACCATATAAGGTTGATTCTGCTACGGGGTCCAAGGCAAACTCCAAGAATGGGTCCCTGTGATGGTTAGTTTTACATGTCAACTTGGCTGGGCCACGGACCTTAGATATTTGATCTATGGTTATTCTAGATATTTCTGTAAAGATATTTTTAGATGAGCTTAACATTTAAATCAGCAAACTTGTGTAAAGCAGATTATTCTCCATAAACATGGGTAGGCCTCATCCAATCAGTTGAAGGCCTTAATAGGAAAACAACTTACCTCCCCGGAATAAGAGGGAATTTTGCCAGCAGATCACCTTTAAACTAAAACTGCAATGCTTCCCTAGGTCAGTCTCCAGCCTGCTTGCCTACCCTGAAGATTTTGGACTTGTTAAGCTTCCACAGTCACGTGAGATAAATTCTTAAAATCTCTCTCTCTCTCTGTGTCTCATACATACATATGTACACATGAGAGAGAGATTTATTTTATACTATATTTTACATACATGAGAGAGGAAGAAAAGAAGAGAGAGAAAGATCCTTTTGGAGAACGCTGATTAATACAGTCACAATAGCAAGAGTTTGGAGCCATTGCTCCCTATGCCACAGAGCCCTGCTCCCCAGGAGGGCTTTCCTAGAGCTATCACTCAATGACATGACAGCCTCAAGGGAAAAGAACCTTGCCTTCTTCATCTTTCCTTCCCCACTATGTCTAGGTAGGGCCCGACATACAGTAATCAATAAATCCTTTCAAGACATATCTAGGTTAAGATTCAGGTACTTTCTGGCCCATGTGATTCTTGAAGACTGTATATATTCAATACTATTGATATACTTTCCAACCCGTTCCTTATGTGAGCAAGCAAAACCTGTATGAATATCTGAGCACTTAAAATAGTATCACTTGTCCTTCTTGCTTCTTTCTTGTGGCTAATTCTAAAAGCTGAGTTTACTTCTGTTGTCAATCATTACAAAGGCTTAATTTGATGATTCAAAGAAAAACTCCAATCTGTTCTCCAAAATCCTTCTCAACTTCTTTCAGAAACCCAAAGGTTGAAGTATAGAGCAAAAAAAATCTAGCTCTTCAAGTCTAAAAATTGGGAATAAGTCAGGAAATAGCGTCTAACAATAATACCTACCCTAATAGAGCACTTATTATTTGCCAAGTATCTGTGTTAGCCCCTTAACACACATGATTTCACAACAGCACTGTAAGGTAGGGATTGTTAGCCTGTTTTACAAATTGAAGCTGAAAAAATGAGTTTACACAGCAGAGTGGGATTAGAATCAAGATTCCCTCATTCCAAATCCTAACCATAACCAAAGAAAATAAATGTATAACCCCCCAAAAATTTTATTCCCATCAAAGGACAAAAAAATAAGTATTGTTGTGATGCAGCTTAAAAAAAAACATATCCTATAGCAACAATGCCTACAGCATCTAAAAGAATCAGAATGGTTATCAGAATACTGCTGGATAACTTCCCAAGTGGAAACAGTTAAGATTATAATAGATTAAATGCAAAATAAAAATTAAATGTCTAAATTTTAAAAGCTTTTAAAAGTTTAGGCAGACACATGATCACGCCCGCTTCTGCTATGGCCAACAGATAACAACTATAAGCTCTGCACAAAACATAAGAAACAACTACTTGAAAGCTCTGGAGAATTTAACACAAGCAGAGAAAAACTGAAGCAGAGTTGACACTGAAAAAAAAAAAGGGATGGCAGTAGGTGGTCTCCCTGTTTTGTTTTGGTTTGGGTTTTTTATTTGACTTCTAGCCTGAGGACAGTACTCATAGTCGCCATGCAAGATAACTACAACTACAATAGAGACAGGAGCGTGACCATGATTACCAATTTCCAAAACTGTGCAACATTCTTCCTAAAACTAACAAAGACTTTAACAAGTACAGTTTTAAAGTCAACCAACTCACATACTTCAATTACTAAATAATATCAATACTTAGGCCTTAACTTTGGTCTATTTTAAATTTTATATATATATATATATATAAATTTTTTTACATTTCCCCTAAAGCTGAAACCATTTAAGATAAGCAAGGCCTCCGGGTGCACAAAATAGCAATTAGTAGGAGGCACAAGAAAATTTTCTTTGAAGTAAATGATAATCACATTCCCATTAAATGTACTTGCTTTTATTAATGACTTCTTTTAATCTTCTCCTTTCTCCATTCTCAGATGGAATATTAATTTGAGGAGAAGAATAATAGTAAAAATCCATAAAGAAAACTTTTAATTTGGAAATATCAACATTTTATCTGAATAATAATAATCATGGATTTCAAGTAATTTTAAATACAGTATTTTATTCTGTCAAAGAAAAACTTTTTATGCTGTATTGTTCTTGAGATTTCACAATCCTGAGAGAGTTGATTACTAATTTTTACAATAAAGAAAACCAAAGGACAATTATTTCTTATTCCATCATCACTATTAAAGCTATATCCCAGTAAGATATACCAACTTCCACAGGAGTATCTGGTTCAACAAAGCTGCTTCCTGCTTGAGTTTATTTCTGAAGGCTCTGTTTTTCTACTCAGAACTGCTTCTGAAAATTCTCGATGTAGTATGCCACTTTGTGAAGCCCTTAGAAGAAATTATTCTCAGGTCTTGGTACCAGGAAGCAACTGTGAACCCTTAGGAATCTTAAACTTGGCTTGTTTTTTCTTTAGCCATTAGAAGCTCAGTCAACAATGTGGCCCAACTCTAGCAACTGTATAGCTTCACAGCATGGAATTCTTTGTGCTAACCCTACTGTTTACTTAAAATGATTAGAGAATTTCATTAGAAAAACTTGACACTGGGCTTCCCTGGTGGCGCAGTGGTTGAGAATCTGCCTGCTAATGCAGTGGACACGGGTTCCAGCCCTGGTCTGGGAAGATCTCACATGCCGCGGAGCAACTAGGCCCGTGAGCCACAACTACTGAGCCTGCGCGTCTGGAGCTTGTGCTCTGCAACAAGAGAGGTCACGACAGTGAGAGGCCCGCGCACCGCGATGAAGAGTGGCCCCCGCTCACCGCAACTGGAGAAAGCCCTTGCACAGAAACGAAGACCCAACACAGCCAAAAATAAATAAATAAATAAATAATAAAAATAAAGGAATTCCTTAAAAAAAAAAAATTTAGAAAAGATTGACACTTTAGTGTGGTAAGGTTTAAAACATCCATGTCTATGGTGTGTTTTTAAGGGCTAAAAATGTTGATTCACATTTAATGGCACTATAGTGAATATTAAAGTGCTAAATATAATACTTGTGAATTAGTGGAAGCAAAAACTAAATACATGGTTACAAACAAATAAGAAAACATTATATTCACCTCCTTGCTTCTCTGGTGAAATTTACATACACTCCACACTCATTCTGTTGTAGTGATGTGTGGCTAGGAACAGCCCCAAATGAGTCACGATTTTCACATATAGAGCCTGAAGTTTCTACTCAGTCCCTGAGGAGTCCAAATGCCCCAGCAGCAGGGGCAGAGCTGCAGTCACTGATCAATCCCAGGAACACACCATCCACTATTGAGCAGCTGTGTTCATAAAGTGATTCAGGTTTGAGAAACACTCAAGTCCTTACTATGAGCCCAACTCCATACTAGATCATTAATATAGTTATTCTATTTAATCCTCAGGATCCTGAAAGGTATATTTTTTAACACCATTTTAGACACAAGGACTACAGAAATCAAGTTACAAGCTCAAAGTGAGTCAGGTAGCATAACAGAGCTGAGACCCAAAGCTAGCATCCCTGACTCTAAATTTTGTTCTTTCCATCACCCAAGAGCTACCTATAAAATATATAGTCATACACTGGCAAAAATCCAAAAGCTGGAGAACTGAATTTATTCTTGCTGAAGCACTGAGAAAAGGTGAAATAATTTAGGTAAAGTTACATTATTCCTACCAGATGGGCACCCCTTAAGGCCTCTTGTGATGTCATGTGAAGCTCTTTTTGTTGATGAAGAAGTAATCAAATGGAATTGAGGAAAGTAACAAAGGCAAGTTTATTATAATTGTGAAACTGCTCTCCAAATACTGTACCCACTTTGAGGGACTCATTTAAACTGGTAGCTCAATGACGGTTTTTATATTTTTAGTAATGAGGTGTTGGCGGCATTATCTACAGATCATTTAAATGCTCTGTGCTTAACTGAACATCAATAGGATCTTTTGAACAGAGTAACAATTTATAAAATATGGTAAAATTCCTATGCTAGACATTGTTAGAATACAGATCCACAATCCTTTATCCAAAACCCCTGGGGTCAAATATGTTTTAGAATTTAAAATGTGCATATGGGTGTATATTTAGAAAGTAATTCAGTACATATTTCATAAATTAAATGACTTTCTGTATCTTTAAAGATCCCAGCAGAAACTAGGTGACACACTCAAATTAGGATAATTTGAGGAAAATTTAATAAAGACACTGTTTACCATGATGTGGGCAAGGTGTAGAGAAACCACAAAGGATGGCTCAGTGACCTGGGGCTAGCACTGGCGTGACTGTTACCACCCCTAGGCCAGAGAAAGAATGAGAAGGGAGCAGTTACTAAAAGCTGGAGAGTAAGGCTTGTGGGGAATGGGTAACCTTTCAGGTGATCAGACCTTCAATCTAGAGACACACTGTGGTTGACCCCTCATGGAGGGAGCTAGGCAAACTAATAATACACACCCTCAATTCTACTTCCTCTCTCCAGTCTCTTTCCAATGACTTCCACTGGCCAAAGCCAATGGGTAAACTGACCACAAGGGAGCCAAAAATCTAAACTGTAGAAAGTCAGACTCCCAAGCACATAGCTGGGTGGAGAAAGGTGGAGAGTGAATCTGAAATAATAAATGGAGGTTACGCAGCATTCACCCTGAGTGGGGTCTGAGACAGCATACATTAATCAAGTATGTTAATATTTCTGCCACAAAATGTACAAAGATGCACACTGAATGGGATGAATAAAGACTATAATAACTTCTCTTCATTCTGCATCAGGTTTTGCTACCAAATGAGTTACCAAAAACAAAACAAACAAACAAAAAAATACCATACACTTTTGATTTCCAGAGCCTTTGGATATGGTTATCTCTATTTTACAAATGAGAACAGAGGTTTACAAAGGTGAGATAACTTTTCCAAGGACACGATGCTGGTAATTGAAAGTCAGGATTTGAGCCCAGTTCTGACTCTGGAACCTCAGTGGCTAACTACTCTCTACCCTGCCTCATTATTTTCCCTATAATGCAAGAGCTATAAAGGATTCCACAATTTATATATGTTTACCTTATCTGCTGTGTAATTCCTTATCTTATAAAACCATGCATAATTGGTATGGATGTACCGTATTGTTCCATAATATCAACAAACCCTGAAAGACAAATACTATGCTTGTAGTACTGAAACCTCACTGTATAAAGTCTTGCCTAGCCTTTTAACCACAAGCACTTCCCTTTCCTTACAAGATGCACCATACTCAGTGTTCTCAGAACACTAATGTGTTCCTACAGTTGCACAGAGTCACCAGCCAGCCATCTAAAAAAACATTTTTATCTTTCATAGACCACAAGCAGCACCAAAGTTTAAAACTTATTTTCTTTTCACTTTTTCACTCTTACTAGTCTTATTGGGCACAGGCTATGATTTTAATTTCATTTTGTACACCTGAAAATTTAATCACATTCAAATTTCATTTATCACAGTAAATACAAAATAAACCTGAATGTGAATAATCTTATATTTTATTATATTTCCACTGATGTTAAAACTTTGCAACGTAGTCATTTCAAATCTAAAAGCCACCAGGAGAACAATCTGCTAATCCTGAGTTAGTGTGAAAGTTCTCCTCAGCACATGCGGTAAGAGCTCTACCCCTTCAATCCCGCTTCCAGCCAGGTGATTACCTGCTTTCTTCTCTGTAGGTTGCCCACACCATGGGCTTGACTCTTGGCCAGCAATAAGTGTATTGAAAGTCCCTATGAACAAGGAATACAGCCTCCAACTTTCTCTCTCCTTGGGTGCCTGTACTGGTTTCTTCCCTCATCACTATATCTGGTTTCTACCCCTGACACTACCCCAGTTGCTAGCTTCCTGGTACTGCCTCCAGGACAACTTACTTTAGTACTTACTCCCTGTCTGCAGATCCTGGCTTGACTTATCTTTCCTGTTCATGGAATTGTTGTGAAGGATGATTATTTGTTAGCTTAGAATTTTACAGGTTGATAACAAGGACTGAATATGAAAAATGTGTTTAGTGATTCTGAATACACATGGCAAAATGCAAGTGTATATAACTTAGCTTATTCAAATCTGTTACTTTTCTTCCCCCAGTATGAACTTTATTTCTAAGTCATGAAATGTACAGGAACTGTGAAGAGAGGCAAGGTCACCAACTTTCTTTCATTTCGAAGTACAGTAAACTTGTAATTATCAGAATCGCTGAAGAGCAAAATCTGGGTAACAGTGGGTAACCACAAAAGACAGAGGTTGTTAGCTAATCATCCAAATATATATTCTATTTTTCCTGTACACAAAATAGACTATATTTCCCAGCCTCCTTTGAAGTTAGGTGGCTGTGAAACTGAATTCTAGCCAATTGAACATGGACAGAAGTGATATATTCCATTCTGGCCAAAACTTCCCATGCTTTTTTCCTCTTCTGTCTGGTTGGGATGGAGACAGTGCCTACTTCCACGACAAAATGTCCTTGCATTTGTATGTCACTTTCCCTTTCTTCTTCCCTCTTGTCAGTTAAAGAAGTGACCTTTCTATCTGTGCTTTTGATTCTTTTCTTTCTCCCCCATTCCAACTGATGAATATTTCTACCCTAGGTGTATCAACACCTGATGTTCACTAAATACAAAATAATTCATCATATTGCCCATCTTTCTCTTATATTTTCCTCTCTCTACTGCCACCACCATTATTCCAAAGTTTCTCAGGAAATGTATTTAATTTAATTCAACAAGTATTGAAAATCTCTTCCTGCCAATAATAAGAATGTTCCTAATTCTGATTTGCAAGTAAAAATTGCTTGGTAAAGTTGATATAATGGGAATTTAGGAACTTACAACTATGGCCATGTTACTGTTAGCCTATTAAGAATCAGGAATTGTCTGTCTCTAACATCCAATCCCTACCATCATTGTGTGGCCGAAAAAAATGGATAAATATGACAACTACATCTTCAATCAAGTCATTCATTAAATTTAAAAAAGAGGGACTTCCCTGGTGGTCCAGTGGTTAAGACTCTGTGCTCCCAATGCAGTGGGCGCAGGTTTGATCCCTGGTCAGGGAACTAAGATCCCACATGCCGTGCGGTGCGGCCAAAAAATAAAAAACAAAAATAAAAATAAAAAAGACTTGTAAGAATGCCTACAATTAGATGATGAGAAGACAAAGTTCACCTGCTAATTCAGTTGAATATAATTCAACAAACATGTGTTAAACAACATGCTAGACAACAGAAGAATTTGTTGTCTAGGTTGGTTTACTAATTTGAGAACTACAAGGAGAAACAACATCCATTTAGGTAAGAGGGCAAAAACAAACTGATTGTGAAAAGGCTGTTTTGTGAGCATTTAGAGAGGTACCTGGTCCTAGCCTGACGCTAAATAAACATTTCTTGAAAGTTCTTATATGCCAAAATCGGCTCACAATTGGTCTTCAAACTTTAAGGAACATCAGAATCACCCAAAGATCTGGTTAAAAGACAAATTGTTGAGACTTCCCTGGTGGTACAGTGGTTAAGAATCCGCCTGCCAATACAGGGGACATGGGTTCAATCCCTGGTCCGGGAAGATGCCACATTCTGCAGAGCTACTAAGCCCATGCGCCCCAACTACTGAGCCTGCACTCTAGAGCCTGTGAGCCACAACTACTGAGCCCACGTGCCACAACTACTGAAGCCCTCGCGCCTAGAGCCCGTGCTCCGCAACAAGAGAAGCCACCGCAATGAGAAGTCCACGCACCATACTGAAGAGTAGGCCCCACTTGCAGCAATGGGAGAAAGCCCACACACAGCAACAAAGATCTAATGCAGCCAAAAATTAATTAATTAATTAATTAATTAATTTTTTAAAAAAAGACAAATTGCTGAGCATCAGCCCTAGATTTCCTGATTCCTTAGGAAGTGAAGCACAGTAATCTGCATTTCTAACAAGACTTCAGTCAAGAACCAGTGTTCTAAACCCTTCCTACCATGCCACAAGACATTGCCAAATGTTCCCTGTGGAAACAAAATTGCTCCTGGTGGAGAACCAGTATTCTAGATCAACCAGATTACCTTCTAGGGTGGTTTACTAAGCTAATAGACTTAATTACTTCTACAGACACTGTGATCTAGATTTTAGCAGGACATTACATAACATCTCTCAAGTTATCCTAATGGATAAAACAGAAAAATGTGGGTTGAATAATATAACAATTAGAAGACTTCATATCTATTTAACTGCTGGATCCAAGGGTTTTGATTAATGGATTTATAGCTCAGAGACAGATTTATAGCACTCTTGAATCTATGCTATTGATATTTTGATTTTTCTCCTAGACTGGGATGTCAAATAGGCTCCATTTCTTGCAACACAAATCAAACAGTAGTAACTACCTAGAGTATCATCTTAAGAAGGAATCAGAGGCATCTCTTCCAGGCAAAGCAGAAAAAAGTACTAACGTCACTTAACAATGCCTCCTATGGGCACTAGAAAAGGAAATAATGCCACGATCTAGATTCCTGTTACTTCCTGTTCCGGTCTGAATTCCTGTTCCAGATATTTGATCATATCTACCTTTTGCCTGAGTTTTTTGAAGTCTACTTTTTTTTTAAGTCTAGAGTATATATCTAACTAGTAACACCATTTCCTCTCTCCAACATTCTCTATAATTTCTACTTCTTGAAGAAATTCTTCCCTCTAATTTGGAATTATGTAGAATACTAGGTCTTATTGTCATTCCATATCTTATGTGAGTCTACATTTCTCTAAGAAAAATAAAAATTTACTAGATATAATACCTTTATTTAATTAAAAAGAGTTCTAACAAATGTCCAGGTACTTGAGAACTTCTATCTCCTTTAGACCTGAGTCTGTTCCACAATCTCCTCAAGAACAAAGAATCCATTCCTTTCTGTAACTAGGTAGTCTGTATAATACTTACATTATTATAACACTTCTATGCATCTTTCCTTTCATTCTTGTTTATATCTTCTCCACCATCCTTTGACCCTGAAATTTGTAGGTTCTACCTCCTTTCTAACTAGTACGTTTCTTTTGAACAATGAAAAATATAAGCAAAAGTAAGTTATAAAACAGACATAATTAAGGAAATTCATTAAGTAATTATGTTGTCTTCAATGTGCCAAAGACTGCAATTATTTTTTAATGAAAAATTCTCATAGACTAAAACTACCCAAAGTAGAAGGAAAATAAGCCATAAGATAAAAGTCTTTCTTCCAATCTAATAAAATTTCTAAATTCCTGTATTTCAAAGACACTGTACAAAATTGGGTGTGGGTCATAGCTTAAACAATCAGTTTCAACACAAATCAATCTAGGTAATAAACTAAACAAACATCAGAAATTAGGCACTGAATTTGGATTATCAATTATTTTAAATACAATTCCATTGGATGGAGAAAAGGAAACAATTTATACAACACTGCCAAATCACTGTATTTATATTAATTTGTCACTGATTCTAAATATGCAGCTAAAAGACAAATAAGCATTATCAAATAATTAGCAGTAATATGATGAGCAGAAAAACTCTTGCAGGAGATCAAATATTCTTATTTATATCATTTTGGAAATAGTAATTACAAATTATTTGGGAGTCTCTGTATTACAGTCAAATATTTTGATAAGCATTTTTCTAAGATCAAGCTTTTCTTTAAATACTAAATCACAAATTATTAACAATATATATGTATGTATATTGTTATATGTAACAATCCTACTTTTAGATCTTGATATTTATTGCCAACACATATTGATTTTCTAATGACATGGTCATTATTGACTCTATTTCTACCTGATTGCTCAATACTATTGTTTATCATGTTACAAAATGTAAAATACAACAGTTAGAAAAATAATATGCCTGACATCTAGGAATACTTTCCATCACAGTAACCTTTATACCTATCAGGAGACCTTACAGAAGTTCTCAGCTTTAAGTCACAGTATGAGAACCAGAAATCTAGAGATAAGATACTATCCTCAGTGAGGCACATAGAACCTCAAAGAACAAGGAAGGTTAGATAGCTAGTTCTTCTTTGTTAGATTTGTTTATAAAAGCAAAAGATAAAAATATTACAAATACAATATTTAAAACACCAAAATATGCAGTTGTAAGCCTATCCACAATTTATTGATAAAAAGCACGATAATTCAATTCTCAATTTCTGCTTTGCAAAGAGAAGAGAATCTTTAAAATAGTATATAAAAAGTTGGTTGCAGGGAGGGAGACAGTTTTATCCCCACCTGTGTTAGTGAGGTAAGGGCCTGGCACAGGAGGGTGGGTCCTCGTCTCCCTCCACCCCATCCCCTGCTCTGGGCAAACCCAGCCTCGGCTTTTCTCTGGGCAAGTCCCACCCCCTAGGTTAACATCCCCATCTCCACAGCACCTCCTCCTCCCCTTCCTCTCAGAGATGCCTCAAGTGCCACCTCCTTCAAGAAGTCCTCCGTGGTTCCCGCTGCCCACACCCCACCACCCTCCACCCTGGGTGCGGGGGTGATCAACCTTCCCGTGAAACCGCATAGACAGTTTCATCTTCTTTTTTTCATTTTATTTTTTAATTAAAATTGTATATATTCAAAAAAAAAAAAAAGTTGGTTGCATAGTTTATGGATTATCCAAGGCTTTTCTTCCAAATTTCAATCAATTCTTTGAAAGAAAAGAATGAAACTCAAATTTATTTATTTTTCTACCACCTTGTAATTCTGATACATATCTAACACTATAACAAAATTAAATTCCAGATTGATTAAAAATTAAACATAAAAGGAAAAAATCCATAGGAAAAAAGATAATTTCACATTTATCTTAGAAATGGAAGGCCTTTCTATACAGAAGCAATCACAAAGGAGGAAAATTTGTGTTTAAAAACAAAAACACATATGTCAATAAAATACATGTGCGCATGCACGTGCACACACACACACACACACAAAACACAAAAACACCCTTCATAGGTAAAAAGGAATGCTCAAAAATAAAAGGCCAATGGCTGGAAAATACATTTTCAGCAAATATAACAAAGGTTACTCTCTTGGTTAAAGAACATTTACAAAGAGGTAAGAATAAGCCTAAAACTTTAAGAGAAAAACAGGCAAAAGGTCATGAAAAATTAATTCACAAAAAAGGACATTCAAATACAGAGAAATAAGCAAACTAAAATAAAGGGGGAAAATCTATGTTTGGCTGCCAAATTAGCAAAGATTTTAAAATATAATATCCAGAGATGGCAATGATTTACTGAACTACACATGAATAAATTATTACAGAAATATAATCAACCATCAGGAAAGCTATTAAGGTAATATGTATCAATAGCCTTCAAAATTTTTAAACTTTGATCCAGTAATTCTATTTTGGGAAACTATATTAAGGAAAAAAAACCTTTAATATGTGGGGAAACACTTTCTTAATGTTTGCTTTTGTGATATTTATAATAATAAACTATATAAGAAACTACATAATATCTACGAATGGGTGGATAGGAATGAAAGCCATGGAAAATTCAGTGCTCTGCCATGTACTGGCCTTGGGACCTTCAACAGTCCACTTACCTGCAGTATCTCAGTTTTTGTTTTTCATTGTAAAATGAAGATAATACTACCCATCTCATAGAGTTGTTCTAAGGATTAAACAAATTAATATATGTAAAAAAATTCAACAGTCTCGTACACAGTTATTACTATAAAATATATGCAGTCATTCAAAATAAAGAATATGGAAAAGGCTTATGAGAGAATCCTATATGAAAAAGTAAGACACTAACAGATGCCTATCAGCCAACCTGCAAAAGGAACTATACCAAAAGGTCAACATTGAAAACAAAAAACAACCAGAAAGATTTTACTACGGAATTGGGTAGCATAAATTAAGTCTACTGTGCATTTTAGCTATGCAAGCCATCTACTCTGGTTTAAAGCTAGAAGTTGGTTTAATTCACTAGAGCTAATTATTAGTTCTCTGAAGCTAACAGTTGTTAACTATGCAACTGTCTAAACTGAAAGCTTTTCTTCCTGAAACACTTTTTACAGATTCCAACTTCTTAAAAGTCTATTACAGTGCTCTCAGCTGGCTGCCCTCCAAGTTTTCTAGTAAAAGCTCTAAGTGCAGAACCCTTGTCACTCACCCACATAAAGCAAAGATAATGTCTATTTTAGTTACAGTTGCAATATTAACAGACTGGAATCAATAGTTCCTAAAGAGAACCATCTATTTTATGGAAGCAAAAAGCTGTTTGTTTTCTATTTATGGTACCTGATTTTCAGCGTTACTTTCTCCCTGAAGATAAGTTTCAGTAATAACCAACGGTCAAACATTGCTGTGCATTTTTACTAGAGAGAAAGAGAGGGAGTGAGGGAGGGAGGAAGAGAGGGAGGGGGGGAGGGAAAGAGGGAGAGAGGGAGATAGAGAGATAAAGAAAAGAAACTCAAATTCCATTATGATGATATAAAAGAAACCTCCTTTAGCTTCAAGATATATAAATATAAGCAATTGTCTTTGAGGTCAGCAGTTTCTGTCACTGCAGAAAAATCCTCATTCAGACCATTTTACAAAGGTAATATAAGGTGCACTTTGGCTTCATGATATTCTTAAACATAAGCATGTTTTAAGGAAAGATAGAGAGAGAGAAGGAGGAGGCAGAGAAAGAGAGAGAATTGATTGACTGTTATCTCTTGCCAAACCAGAAACAGAAATAATATACACTCCACCAGGGAACTATATAATACATACGGACAAAGATAGATGGGGTGGGTTAATTAACATAGAGTAGGAAAAAGGACCTTTTCTTTTAACATTTTGTGTCCATTTGATGGATAACCAGAGTTTTAGATTCTGAAAGTGATAAGATCAAGTTTCTAACTAAATTATAAGAAATCCAGTGGCTGAAACAGAAATAATGGATTGGTTTCTAATTCATATGATTGGTCCATCAACTTAATATCTGATTTCAGATGCTCACAGATTCAAATTAGAAGCAGTTTGGTCATGTAATCTACCCCGTATCATTCCCTGTATCGTTGGTTGCTCCAGCAGGATATATATATATATAAAAGGGGAAGCGAGTTAATAAGTTTATCAGATACCAAATTACCAGAGGTCTCCTCTTCAATAACTGAATCACAGAGCACGCTTCTCCTTCCCCTCGCCCACACACATCCACGTCCAGGCCCTTATAAAGCTGGTATAAAGTAGGCAGAATATTGGATCTATGGCCAGAAATCACCACTCACCATTCCCCATCCTATAAAGTATAAAAGGGAAAAAAGAATTATACTCATGTTTCCTACCGGCCTTTTTTGTAATGTAAATATGTCACTTCTAAAATCATGCCTATTTGACTAACATCTAGAATCAGTCTTCGGTGAATGTAAGCTATACACATGCACACAAATTTTAATGCTGTACACACAACATTTTTAAAAGGCTGTCTAGCTTTATACTCATCTACTCATCTGATGTGAGTGGTAAACATGCCAGTTTCTTTTACTTTAATGTCAGTCATCCCCTGAGAGCCATAAAGCAAGCTGGTAAGAAAATTTCAACTGAAAGTTGCATTTAAAAATTCACTTGCAGGGTCTTAGTAATGCCTTTTGGAAGACTAAAAATATTTTCAGTTACTCAGCAACACCTTTGCTTTATCAATAAACCACAGCATATTTCTGCTCCCCAGTCAACTTTTTTTGTTACCCAGGCTACCTTTCTCACTTTCATGCTCCTGTCGATTTATGCTTATGAATGCAAAGACTGCATCTTAATGCTAGCCAACAGAAAACATAATGAAGATGGTAATTCTCCAATAAGAATAATGATATTATGCATTTCAAAAGTCAAAATAAAGTTTATTTAACTATTTGGAACACCTGTCTTCATTATCATTCCCCTCCATAAGTATATATGGCCTAGCAGTAACTATATGTACAGGCAAGCAGAGCCCTTACAATGTAATTATTCCGTGGTAGGCTAATATATTAAGTGTACAGAATGTACTATCTCTCTCACCATTAGGATGAGAAGTTGATTTGTGAACTAAGTTCCCGCTTCTCCATTCTCTGGCCATTGAATAAAAGCTTGTGCTGGGCTTCCCTGGTGGCGCAGTGGTTGAGAATCTGCCTGCCAATGCAGGGGACACGGGTTCGAGCCCTAGTCTGGGAAGATCCCAAATGCCGCGGAGCAACTAGGCCCGTGAGCCACAACTACTGAGCCTGCGCGTCTGGAGCTTGTGCTCCGCAACAAGAGAGGCCGCGACAGTGAGAGGCCCGCGCACTGCGATGAAGAGTGGCCCCCGCTCGCCGCAACTAGAAAGCCCTCGCACAGAAACGAAGACCCAACACAGCCAAAAATAAATAAGCTTTCATTTAAAAAAAAAAAAAAAGCTTGTGCTGCTTCATCTAAGCTTGGGTTTTGCTTTTGGCTGTGCGAACCTGAATGGAAGAAACCTTTCCCACCAAGACAGGGGGTCTCGGCCCAGCTAGGGCCCAAGTGGGGGTCCATATGACCTAATTTGGTAACAGTACTTACAGCCAAACTATGTCGAGAATCTGGAAAGACAAGGAAGAGATGGCCAGGGGAGCTGGGAAGAGTGGCATTCCAAATACATAGGCAAAGAATGGCCAACACAAACGCAAGGGAAAGCAAAGCAACAAGATGTGACTCCTGGGCAGATGGTTGTGGGGTCTGCTGTCCTATACCTCTATCTTTAACAATTCTTGACAGCTTTTTTCTTTTTATATTCCTTTTCCCACTGGTTTCTCCTCTTTATACTTCCCAAATAGTCAGAAATAAAGCTCATTTATAACAATAAAATACGTATTTCCCATTAATAGGCAAATCCTCTCATTTTAAAAAGGCTGAGTAATAAGCTCCTTTTTGAAAGAATTCAAGTTAAATTTAGGCTCAATCCCACAAACTAGGGGAAAAAAAGATCTTCTGTGTCTATTACACTTCTCTCTCATTGCAGACTGGATATATTTTCATTCACTTTTATGCTCTCATTACACAAGGGTTGATAAGCAGGTTGGACTTGATGATATTCTCTCACCTGAATTGCAGATCTAATAACCCCAGATAAAGACTATCTCAAGCTTGCTGATATGTTTGCACTGTTCAATTACGTAATAAATAATGACCTTTATTTTCTAACATCATGTAATTCTCTCTAGGCATCAAACCAAGCTTTCTTTTCCACTGCTAAACAGTCCCACCCTTGTTCTGCTTTCAAATCATTTTAGGCTAAGCAAAGAGTTTTATTGCTCAGTCAAGTCCTCCTCTGGTTTCCAACTTTGCATCAGGCACTGGCTGTCTCAGACCCAGCTGACTTAAGGACGGCTGTTACTTGCCCTGTCCCCCAGTGGAGTTGGTTCTGTACTACTTCTGTTTGCCACCACATTGCCAGCCACAATTTCAGCTTCCTGCTATAATCTAGGTCATTTTTAACCCCTTGCCACAGTGTCTTTTGGGTACTCGTCACAGCAGTTGATGACAGCCATTGCTAGATAGCAATTACCACCCAGCCCATAGCATGGCCTCTGGATGAAGACTGGTAAGGTCACCCTTACTCATTCACTTAGCTATTTGAGCTGAATTACCCTGAGAGTTTTCAAGTCAGGCTTGAGCAGGAAGCAATCCCAATCTGGGCAGGACAGGAATATGACCAAAAGCAACTGGAATCCAGGCAGCTACATATTACAGTAATGGCTTCTACCTTCATAAGCAACGTGTCATTTGTTCTGTCCCTGCCGTGAGCCACTTACCCACCAGCAGACCTAAGTTCCAGGTCTTCAGGAGCAGCCACATCCTAGTTCCCAGGCAAATCATGATGTGGAGCAGGAAGGGTAAGTAGGTGCCAATTCCCCAACAAAAGCAGGGCTTGGAATCAAGTCAGTCTCTACGGTAGACTGACCTGGGGCTCAGTCCCCCACTCATAATCACTGAACTCCCTCATTATGTTCTGTGAGAGATCAGTCTCTTTTCACTCGGACCTTCTTCTGATAATGACTTTCCAGCCCCTAACTTTCTACCCCTAATTTATCTTCCTTCTCAATATATTTCCCTGTTACTAGACTGAGGTTCTGATTTGTTTTCTGTGCTGGTTATTCTCCATTTAACCCCTACTGAAATCCATATTCTGCCCTACTATGTGTCCCAGGAGGCTGATCCTTAAGGACTGCATTGTGCAGATTCCTTAGCTGTTTGGCTTCCAGTGAGCCAATGAATGAGGGCTACCAGCAGGAGATTAGAGAAGTAAGAGAAGAAAAGTGTCATCTCTGGCTGCATCCTTCCACAACTACAGCTCTGGCTCTTCCTCCAGAACTCAAGTTCTTACTTGGCTCCGGTAACACTATTTTCTCCCCTTGATTCCTCAGTCCTGGGGTGTAATACCTTCCTGCTGATACTGGTCTCTAGGAGCCACCCTTGCCATTGTTTTATACTCTTAATCCTGCCCACACCTCTGTAAGTAGTCCCTTCTAAAGCCCTGACAACACCTGTAGTAGAAATCTCCTGTTTTGGTGGACCTGAATCCACATCCCACTCCACAAATCACTTAGTAAAAGCAGCCTAATTTTCATTTCAAGTTTCTACTCCCACCCCACAAAGCCCACATGATTTAAGGGTAAACTTACTCTATCCCTGACTCTGAGGATGGAGCATGAGGCTCAGGCCCATGATCACCAATATAACCTTAGTTCACAATAAATAAATGGTCAGGGATGGACACATGACTTAAGGTGGTCCAATTGGACTGAAGTCCAGAGCTTCCATTTGATGGCCAAGAAAGATGGGCTTTCTTCTATCAGATAAAACTGTAACGAGGATATGATATTGGGATTCTTCAAGTTGAAGATGCCAGGGGGAGACTGTGTGGATGATGATGACTTGGGAAAAGCAGAGCAGAGAGAACTGCAAAGAAGCCAGGTCCTCAGTGACATCATTTGAACAGCTGGATCAAGTTTGTTTGACAATAACTTCATAGGATTTTTCAGTTAGATGAGCTACCAAGGACCATTTTGGTTTCAGCAACTTTGAGCTGGGTATTCACCCACTTGCAGAAGCAAGAATTCTAAATGATACAGCATCATCCCAAGTAATTTTCTAAGTCTTCCTAAATCCCCCTGTGAAGGCTAGGACTTGCTACACACAGATAGATCCCCCAGAGGCCAGCCATCAGTCCATCTACACCTTCAAGTGCTTCCTATGAGGAGACTCCCTCGCCTGCATCATCCATCTGTAGAGGCATTGCACCACCTCAGACCCCAAAGCTACACATCTGCATGAGTCACAAATGAAGACAGCCAAAGTCCCTGGACAGCTGCCTAGCTGGACCTGTTCTGGCATCTCTCATATGCAGTGGCAAAACCAATGTCTCTTCCCATATCTATCCTACTCACTAAAAATAAACTATTATCTCTTGCTAATATACCCTAAGATATGCCAGCCATATATCTCCTGAGCTGTTATTCCCCTGTCCTCCCATACTTGCTAACCATCTCCTCTTAGATGATACTGCTCATCAGATCCCAAATATGCTCTCAACCTGGTACTCATGTAACTCCCTCCCAAGAAAGGATCCAAAGTATTTACAGCCTCCTTTATCTCACACATCCTACGTCCTATGCCTATTCCTACACAACACTCCATAGTTTACTCCAGAGTTCCTCACTCTCACCAATCTATTTTACCAATACCCCAGCACTACATTCTGCTATAAATTTTCCCAAAACCAAGTGGATATATTCACAAATTTATTCATTCCATCAAAATGCTTTTAATGATAGTTGTTTACCATATCCTGCAAGGGACTCAATGGGATATATAAAGAAAAATAAAATTGAGTCCCAAGAAACTGCCCTCAAGAAATGTTTAGGCTTGTAGAAGAAGTAAGAAAAACATACAAATAACTCAAAAAATGATGTGTGCCATAATAGAGAATTCCAAGGGCCAAGAGATAACTTCTGGCTGGAGACATCAGTAAAAGGAAGTGAGAAGGAAGGCATTAACAATTATAGAATGCCCACTACAGGTCAATACTCTGAGGGACTTTGTATATAGTTTGCCCAGCTCTCACCCGATACATTCAACAGCCTACTCAATATCTACATTTGCAGACTGTACTAACCAAGAACTGGGAGACTAGGCTTTACAAGATGGGTACAATTTAGCCAAGAGTGTATTTGAGGGCAACAGAAGTCAAAAAAACAAACAAACAAAAAGACAAAAAGAACATGAGTAGGGCTTCCCTGGTGGCGCAGTGGTTAAGAATCCGCCTGCCAATGCAGGGGACACGGGTTCGAGCCCTGGTCTGGGAAGATCCCACATGCCGCGGAGCAACTAAGCCCGTGAGCCACAACTACTGAACCTGCGCGTCTGGAGCCTGTGCTCCGCAACAAGAGAGGCCGCGATAGTGAGAGGCCCGCGCACTGCGACGAAGAGTGGCCCCCGCTCGCCACAACTGGAGAAAGCCCTCACACAGAAACGAAGACCCAACACAGCCAAAAATAAAATAAATTAAAAAAAAAAAAAAGAACATGAGTAAAGGGATGAAGGCACAAAAGCTAGGGCATGTACATGAAACGTAAATGTAAATGTATGTGTAAACGTAAATGTATGCATAAATGTAAAGTTAGACGAGGGTGGTATGTGTATGAGTGGAATGTGCCTCTAAACGGATGAAAAAAAAACCTGGATAGAATGATGTTAATTTCTATGGTTTAATAATGAATTCTATTCTTTTATTTGGCAAAGTAGGGCAGTGGGTAAAAATGAAGCTACATAAAGATGCTAATGGCAGTTTTTTTTTCCTGTCCAGACTGAAGATGACACTCAAACTAGTATTTTTCAGCAACTCTTTTCAAATGCTCTTTAAAATGGCAAATAAATTTGGAGACAAATTGAAGAGTGAAGACTATACACATGTCAGTTAGACTTATTGTCCCTCATTAGCATGAATAATCAAAAGTTGGCTACACCTACTAAAGCTATTTTCCATAAGCATTCTGAATACTGATTAGGAAATTCAGCCCAAATATTGCATCTTCAAAAATAATTCGGGACACCATGTTAAGAAGGCATGGAAGGAGCGGAGTCAAGATGGTGTCATGGGAAGACGTGGAGTTCATGTCTCCCCACAACTAGGGTGCCTGCCAGACACTGGTGGGGGACCTTGATGCCCAAGGAGATGAGAGGAAGCCCCAAGCGACTGGGTAGGATATGGGGGGCCTGAGGAGGGAGGAGAAGTGGAGGCTGGACAGGTAAAGCACCCCTGAGGGGTGGCTGGGAGTGGGGAGCGGTTCCCACACCTGGAGGGACCCTCGGGGGCTCAGATCAGGGGAGAGCACGCTTAATATTTCCCCTGCCCAATTGGCTGGGGAAAGCCTGCCTGGCCCTCGGGCTGGGCCCTACACCCTCAGAGGCCCCTCCGGGCTGCATTGATCCTGGGCACATAGGAGAGAGGGGAGAACAGGAGAGGCAGGCAGGAGGGGCCCTCCAGGACCAGAGAAGCAGGAGAGGCGTGGAGGGCATTTGCCCCACCCACTCGGGCCCAGGAAGCCTGCTGGGCTCCCAGGCCAGTCCCCTGCCCTCCAAAGCCCCCTCCAGGCCGCCCTCCAAGACCAGAGACATGCCTGGGCCCCTTCTGTTACATTGAGCCTAAGCCCCACCCCCACACCCCACAGGGCCTTTTCCAGCTCTGTAGGTCCTAAGCATAGGCCCAGCCCACCACCTAAACCCCAACCCTGCCTAAGCCCGGTCCCCCACAGCCAAGGTCTTTTCCCCCATTTTTTTTTCTTTCCTTCTCTTTTTTACTAATGTGGTTCTGTTTACCTTTCAGTTGTTGTTTCATCTATATTTTAATTTTTATATTCTTTCTAACATATCTGTTAACTTCCTAGTCTTAGTCTAATTTTATTTTTTACTCTTTGTTACTGTTCTACTCTTTTTTCTCCTTTTTTTTTTTTTTTTTTTTTTGGCCATGCTGCGCGGCTTGCAGGATCTTGGTTCATGAGCCAGGGGTTGGGCCAAAGCTACTGCAGTGGAAGCTCCAAGTCCAAACCACTGGACTAACAGAGAACCTCAAACCCCAGGGAATATTCACCAGAGTGAGGTCTCACAGAGGTCCTCATCTTGGCACCAAACCAAGCTCTACCCAACAGCTTACAAACTCCAGTGCTGGAAGCCTCAGGCCAAACAACCAGTAACACAGGAACACAATCCCACTCATTAAAAAAAAAAGAAAAATGAGATGGCAAAAAAAATATGTCACAGATGAAGGAGCAAGGTAAAAACCTACAAGAACAAATGAATGAAGAGGAAATAGGCAATGTACCTGAAAAAGAATTCAGAGTAATGATAGTAAAGATGATCCAGAACCTCAGAAATAAAATGGAGGCATGGATTGAGAAAATACAAGAAATATTTAACAAAGATCTAGAAGAATTAAAGAACAAACAAACAGACATGAACAACACAATAACTGAACTGAAAAATAAACTAGAAGAAATCAATAACAGAATAACTGAGGCAGAAGAACAAATAAGTGAGCTGGAAGACAAAATGGTGGAAATAACTGCCAAGGAGCAGAATAAAGAAAAAAGAATGAAAAGAACTGAAAACAGTCTCAGAGACCTCTGGGACAACACTAAACACACCAACATTCAAATTATAGGGGTCCCAGAAGAAGAGAAAAAGAAAGGATCTGAGAAAACATGTGAAAAGATTAGAGAGGAAAACTTCCCTAATATGGGAAAGGAAATAGTCACCCAAGTCCAGGAAGCGCAGAGAGTCCCATACAGGATAAACCCTAGGAGAAACACACCAAGACACATATTCATCAAACTAACAAAAATTAAATTCAAAGAAAAAATATTAAAAGCAGCAAGGGAAAAACAAAAAATAACATACAAAGGAATCCCCATAAGGTTATCAGCTGATTTTTCAGCAGAAACTGCAGGCAGGATACACTTAAAGTAATGAAAGAGAAAAACCTACAACCAAGATTACTCTACCCAGCAAGGATCTCATTCAGATTCAATGGACAAGTCAAAAGCTTTTCAGACAAGCAAAGCTAAGAGAATTCAGCACCACCAAACCAGGTTTACAACAAATGCTAAAGAAACTTCTCTAGGCAGGAAACACAAAAGAAGAAAAAGACCCACAAAAACAAACCCAAGGGCTTCCCTGGTGGCGCAGTGGTTGAGAATCTGCCTGCCAATGCAGGGAACACGGGTTCGAGCCCTGGTCTGGGAAGATCCCACATGTCGCGGAGCGACTAAGCCCATGAGCCACAATTGCTGAGCCTGCGCGTCTGGAGCCTGTGCTCCGCAACAAGAGAGGCTGCGATAGTGAGAGGCCCACGCCCGTGATGAAGAGTGGCCCCCACTTGCCACAACTAGAGAAAGCCCTCGCACAGAAACGAAGACCCAACACAGCCATAAATAAATTAATTAATTAAAAAAAAACCCAAAACAATTAAGCAAATGGCAATAGGAACATACATATCAATAATAACCTTGAATGTAAATGGATGAAATGCCCCAACCAAAAGACACAGACTTGCTGAACAGATACAAAAACAAGACCCATATATATGCTGTCTACAAGAGACCCACTTCATACCTAGAGACACATACAGACTGAAAGTGATGGGATGGAAAAAAATATTCCATGCAAATGGGAATCAAAAGAAAGCTGGAGTAGCAATACTCGTATCAGATAAAATAGACTTTAAAATAAAGACTGTATCAAGAGATGAGGGACACTACATAATGATCAAAGGATCAATCCAAGAAAAAAAAATAACAATTATAAATGTTTATGCGCCCAACATAGGAGCACCTCAATACATAAGGCAAATGCTAACAACCATGAAAGGAGAAATCGACAGTAACAGAATAATAGTAGGGGACTTTAACACCCCACTTACTCCAATGGACAGATCATCCAAACACAAAATAAATAAAGAAACACAAGCTTTAAATGACACAATAGACCAGATAGATTTAATTGATATTTATAGTACATTCCACCCAAAAGTGCCAGAATACACTTTCTTCTCAAGTGCACATGGAACATTCTCCAGGATAGATCACATCTTGGGTCACAAATCAAGCCTCAGAAAATTTAAGAAAACTGAAATTGTATCAAGCATCTTTTCTGACCACAACGCTGTGAGATTGGAAATCAATTACAGGAAAAAAAACTATAAAAAACACAAATACATGGAGGTTAAACAGTGCACTACTAAAAATAACCAAGAGATCACTGAGGAAATCAAAGAAGAAATTTTAAAAATACATAGAAACAAATGACAATGAAAATACGATGACCCAAAACCTATGGGATGCAGCAAAAGCAGTTCTAAGAGGGAAGTTTATAGCAATACAATCCTACTTCAAGAAACAAGAAAAATCTCAAATAAACAATCTAACCCTACACATAAAGCAACTAGAGAAAGAAGCACAAAGAAAACCCAAAGTCAGTAGAAGGAAAGAAATCATAAAGATCAGAGCAGAAATAAATGAAATAGAAATGAAGAAAACAATAGCAAAGATCAATAAAACTAAAAGTTGGTTCTTTGAGAAGATAAACAAAATTGAAAAACCCTTAATCAGACTCATTAAGAAAAAAAGGGAAAGGATGCAAATCAAAAAAATTAGAAATGAAAAAGGAGAAATCACAACTGACAGTGCAGAAATACAAAGGTTTATAAGCGACTACTACAAACAACTATATGCCAATAAAATGGATAACCACAAAAAAATGGACAAATTCTTGGAAAGGTACAATTTTCCAACACTGAACCAGGAAGAATTAGAAAATATAAACAGAACTATCACAAGTAATGAAACTGAAACTGTAATGAAAATCTTCCAACAAACAAAAGTCCAGGACCACAGGGCTTCACAGGTGAATTCTATCAAACATTTAGAGAACGCTAACACCAATCCTTTTCAAACTCTTCCAAAAAACTGCAGAAGGAAGAAACTCCAAATACGTTCTATGAAGCCACCATCACCCTGACACCAAAGCCAGAAAGAGGTATCACAGAAAAAGAAAATGATAGACCAATATCACTGATGAACATAGATGCAAAAATCCTCAACAAAATACTAGCAAACAGAATCCAACAGCACATTAAAAGGATCATACACCATGATCAAGTGGGATTTATCCCAGGAATGCAAGGGTTCTTCAATATATGCAAATCAATCAATGTGATACACCATATTAACAAATTAAGGAATAAAAACCATATGATCATCTCAATAGATGCAGAGAAAGCTTTTGACAAAACTCAACACCCATTTATGATAAAAACTCTCCAGAAAATGGGCATAGAGGGAACCTACCTAAACATAATAAAGGCCATATATGACAAATACATAGCAAGCATCATACTCAATGGTGAAAAACTGAAAGCATTTCCACTAAGATCAGAAACAAGAAAAGGATGTCCACTCTCGCCACTCTTACTCAACAAAGTTTTGGAACTCCCAGACATGGCAATCAGAGAAGAAAAAGAAATAAAAGGAATACAAATCGGAAAAGAAGTAAAACTGTCACTGTTTGCAGATGACATGATACTATACATAGAAAATCCTAAAGATGCCACCAGAAAACTACTAGAACTAATCAATGAATTTGGTAAGGTTGCAGGACACAAAATTAATGCACAGAAATCTCTGGCATTCCTATACACTAACAATGAAAAATCAGAAAAAGAAATTAAGGAAACAATCCCATTTACCATCGCAACAAAAAGAATAAAATACCTAGGAATAAACCTGCCAAGGGGGCAAAAGACTTGTACTCAGAATACTATAAAGCACTGATGAAAGAAATCAAAGATATAAACAGATGGAGAAATATAGCATGTTCTTGGATTGGAAGAATCAATACTGTGAAAATGACTATACAACGCAAAGCAATCTACAGATTCAATGCAATCCCTATCAAACTGCCAATGGCATTTTCACAGAAGTAGAACAAAAAATTTTACAATTTGTGTGGAAACACAAAAGACCTCGAATAGCCAAAGCAATCTTCAGAAAGAAAAATGGAGCTGGAGGAATCAGGCTCCCCAACTTCAAACTATACTACAAAGCTACAGTAATCAAGACAGTACGGTACTGGCACAAAAACAGAAATATAGATCAATGGAACAGGACAGAAAGCCCAGAGAAAAAACCCACACACATATGGTCACCTTATCTTTGATAAAGGAGGCAAGAACATACAATGGAGAAAAGACAGCCTGTTCAATAAGTGGTACTGGGAAAACTGGACAGCTACATGTAAAAAAATGAAATTAGAACACTCCCTAACACCATACACAAAAATAAACTCCAAATGGATTAAAGACCTAAATGTAAGACCAGACACTATAAAACTCTTAGAGGAAAACATAGGAAAAACACTCTTTAACATAAACTACAGCAAGATCTTTTTTGACCCCCCTCCTAGGGTGATGAAAACAAAAACAAAAATAAACAAATGGGACTTAATTAAACTTAAAATCTTTTGCACAGCAAAGGAAACCATAAACAAGATGAAAAGACAACCCTCAGAATGGGAGAAAATATTTGCAAATGAAGCAACTGACAAAGGCTTAATCTCCAAAATATACAAACAGCTCATGGAGCTCAATATCAAAAAACAAATAACCCAATTAAAAAATGGGCGGAAGACCTAAATAGACTTTTCACCAAAGAAGACATACAGATGGCCAAGAAGCACATGAAAAGATGCTCAACATCACTAATTATTAGAGAAATGCAAATCAAAACTACAATGAGGTATCACCTCACACCAGTCAGAAAGGCCATTGTCAAAAAATCTACAAACAATAAATGCTGGAGAGGGTGTGGAGAAAAGGGAACCCTTCTGCACTGTTGGTGGGAATGTAAATTGATACAGCCACTATGGAGAACAGTATGGAGGTTCCTTAGAAAACTAAAAATAGAACTACCATATGACCCAGCAGTCCCACTACTGGGCATATACCCTGAGAAAACCATAATTCAAAAAGAGACATGTACCACAATTGTCATTGCAGCACTATTACAATAGCCAGGACATGGAAGCAACCTAAATGTCCATCGACAGATGAATGGATAAAGAAGATGTGGCACATATATACAATGGAATATTACTCAGCCATAAAAAGAAACGAAATTGAGTTATCTGTAGTGAGGTGGATGGACCTAGAGTCTGTCCTACAGAGTGAAGTAAGTCAGAAAGAGAAAAACAAATACCATATGCTAACGCATATATTGGAATCTAAAAAAATGGTACTGATGAACCTAGTGGCAGGGCAGGAATAAAGACTCAGACATACAGAATGAACTTGACGACACGGGGGGTGGGGGGAGAAGGGGTAGCTGGGCGAAGTGAGAGAGTAGCATGGACATATACACACTACCAAATGTAAAATAGATGGCTCGTGAGAAACAGCAGCATAGCACAGGGAAATCAGCTCGGTGCTTTGTGATGACCCAGGGGGTGGGTTCGGGAGGGTGGGAGGGAGGCTCAAGGGGGAGGGGATATGGGGATATATGTATGCCTATGGCTGATTCACTTTATTGTACAACAGAAACTAACACAGCATTGTGAAGCAATTATACTCCAATAAAGATGTATTAACAAAAAAGAAGGCATGGAGATGTGATAAACATAATGTGTCATTTAAATGTTATGTGTCCTGGCTTCTTGGGGGTAAATACAAGCATCACAATTAGAAATGCAGCTACACCACTTAGCACAGGGAGATCAGCTCTGGTGCTTTGTATATGTATAGCTGATTCACTTTGTTATACAGCAGAAACTGACACACCATTGTAAAGCAATTATACTCCAATAAACATGGTTAAAAAAAAAAAGCAATGCAGCTACATAAATAAAACAGTGACTGAGGGGGGCATGGGGAAGAATTGTAAAATGACCAGTGTAGAGCTAGTAGTGCTCTTCATTCTGCAGAAAAAGAACTCGAGCCTAAAGAAGCCACGTGGTGTATTCAGGTCCACATGGCTCATGAGTGTTGAGTCGGAACCAGAATTCAGTCTCCTGACCTCTGTTCATAGTCCTTTCTGCCACATCAAGAGTCTCCCTCTTACAAATGTTTCAGATATAAAGATACAGTTCTGTGTATGAAATTCCTTAACGCTGCTTAATGGAGCACCCTTGAGAGAATCTTCATGTAAATGTCTGGGAACCGACAGTCACTGGTTCAATTTCCAGTTAATATAGAGACTTTATTCATTGAACATTAACTGAAATGGTTTTTATGCTAATAGAGTTTGTTTTACCACAGATTTTCATAAAAGCATCATCAGGCGGCTTAAAATACATGAAGCATTCTTACAATATAAGAATCCCCAAGCCTGTTGTAAATGCAAGAGAAAGAAGACCTGACATTCAGGATGACATCTGTACAACCCTGCACTCACATATTTCACTCTCTTCATAGAAGCTGCCTTCTCAAGGAGGCACATTGTCTTCTAGACCTCCCATAATGTCTGCATTCCAGCATGAGCTTGACCTCAGCCAGCCTCACACTACCCTGTGAAATTCTGTAGTACTATTTTTTCCTCTAAATATACTTATTTTCTGTATTTACATGAAATGTTAAGCCTCTATAATCTCAAATACTCTAATTGTAACCTCATCTGAGAGGTGGGTAGATAAACATAAATAAAAGAAACCTAAAAGCTGCTCTAAGTCAATGCTCAAAATATAGACATTTGAACAAATCTCAAACATTCACAAAAAGTCTTTGTTTAAAGGAACTGTGAAAAAATTGAGAAAAAAATGTACAAATGAATGATAATCAAAAGTTTTAAAAATTAGCAATATTTTTGGTAAGGCATGGGACATTTTTATTGAAATAGTACTTTTAAGGTTTAGTGCCCTATGTTTAATTATCTCGAAGATCAATTTATCTTCTCAGATTTTTGTTTAACTATATTTTTTCCTTACTTTCACATTTTAGGAATTCTAGTGAAATAACCAAAGCATGAAATAACCATAAACAATCCTGTGTGATGATCTACCATGAAATTTCAATGGAATTACTGAAAATAAAAAATAAAGCTGTCACTGTAGCACCACAGCATGAAGCAGCACATGTAAGCATTAGTGGGGGGAAAAAAAAAAAAGAGAGAGAGAGAGATGCATTCATTCAATTGAGTTACTGCCACTCTAGAACTGAATGAAGCAGAGAAACAGAGCGAAAGATGAATGCCCACAACAATCCACCACATTAAGCAAAATGGAATGAGAAGCACTTTAATTGGGTAAAATTTAAGAACTCAATTACAAATACCACATAAATAAATAGCTCTAAATAATGTGTTTTTACCAGTTAAATAATGACTTTAATAAAACAGATGAAAATGTAGGCTGTGTTGTTTTTTCTGCCTGTCAGAATCTCATTAGCATTTCCATTTAAATTCTACAAGTGCACTCAAATCTCTCATTTGTACATCTGGCATAACTCAAAACACTGCCTTATTTGTTAAAAAAAAAATTTAAGGCAAATGAGCCGATTCACAATATCTTGCAGTGGTATTTTAATGGATGAAAACAATGTTGTTATTTCAATGTTGCATAACAGCAGGGGCCTCCATGTGAAGAAACTGAAAAGATTCAGAAAATGCTTTCGAAGAAAATTTGTTTTTATAAGAAAATCTCAAAAGCATGGAATTAAGTGTTAATGCTATCTTGAAATTATTTCATATACAGAGTTAACATATGAAAAATATTTATTTTTCTTTAGAGTAAGCTTAGAAATGATATCTAAAGAAACTATGAAACTATAGTTCCAGGTAAATATGACATTACTTCAAAGTTCTTTGTGACAAAGGTTTCCTAATATATCATCATAAACACCTAAAATTAAAAAGAAAAATTCAGGGAAAAATTCTTAAACTACTTGTGTTTAGCTATGGCTCTGAAACAATAGTGCACATAAGAATCACATAAAGATATTTTTAAATGTGTATTACTAAAGTTAGCCCCAGAAAATATGATTCATAGATGAGGAACACAATATAGAGTTTTTAACATATATCCCAAGTGATTTGGATGCAAGTGATCTATGGACCCCAATCTGAGAAACACTAACCTATAGGATAAATGTTATTACCTTCAGACTGACAATTAAAGTCTTTCATAACCTGGTTTTATTACACCTTTCAATCTTACTCTGTAGGATGAACTACCCAATTTGATCAACTGGATCTCATTACCACCATCTGAGCTTAATGTGGAGTACGAAAGTCTATATCTGAACCTCCTAAATCCTTTAAATCACATTTGGGTACAGACCAGTTACGAGTAAGTTCATAGGATATGGAAAATAGATAATAGGTGTTTGCTTATTAACTCAGACCTCAGAATTGGAGAGATTCTAGGTGAAGTGTTCCAAAGGTGGGAAGGAGCACTAGGAAACAAGAACAGGTGATACAGAGACAATATTTATCTAAGACTAATTGGTCCCTACAAAGTTCACTTGAGTCCATTTACAGAAAGGATTTCACCTTAAAAGAGAACTTGTAAAAATATAAAAGTAAGTTGGGACTTCCCTGGCTGTCCAGTGGTTAAGACTTCGCCTTCCAATGCAGGGGGTGCCGGTTTGATCCCTGGTCGGGGAGCTAAGATCCCACATGCCTCATGGCCAAAAAACCAAAATGTAAAACATAAGCAATATTGTAACAAATTCAATAAAGACTTTTGAAATGGTCCACATCAAAAACAAAACTTAAAAAAAAAAAGTTGTCTTTATGTTACATTTAACAAAATTTTAGTTATAATTATAACTGTGATAATTTTTAAATCAAAGAATAAAACTGCAGTTTTTTGTTGATTTTTCTGAAATTACTTCATTATAGTATAACATCTGTCAATTTACATTTAACACCTAAAAGATTGTTATAAATACCATCAAACAGAAATATTTGAGAACTTCGTTTTTTCCAAAGGATTTCTCTTAACCCTTTGCTATTCCAGTCCCTTTTGAAGCATTATATCACAACCCTTGCAAATTTTCTCTGCTTAAATTGTAAACTGTCAAATCCTCATTTATCAGTGGCTTTACACATTAATCAATAAATTCTCCAACATCATTTACACCAACTTCATGAAATCTGTATCTTTCTAAAAATTTTCTCTTTTACAGTCAATTTACACTGCATTCTTTAAGGTCTGAAACAGTCAATTAAAAAGCACAGAAACATTTACCACATCTTGCAATCACTAAGAGAATTTGATGTGATAGACAAAGGTAAGATATTTTTCTGGATAAATCAGAGAGCAAACTAATTTTATATATGTCTACTTCAGTAGAAAATGTTTTTACATCATGCTTACTTTAATTCCCCATGGAACCTGGGAAGATGTGGATTATAAGCAATCTGGTAACAACCCCTACTGAAATCCAGAAAAGCAGACTGCATTAAAAACATCTGTCAGGAGATAGCTAGCAAGCTCCGCTAGACTGGGCATCAGAAAGATCAGGAAGAGAGCTATACACCCTGGTGGAGAAAGGCTGGTAAGAACACAGCGTGTCACTGTGTGCTGGGCTGGCCAGTGAGCTGAGAGACTCTCCCACAGTAAGTCAGCTAAGTCAGGCAGTTATGAAAAACAATTTCAAAAAACACACTCACTGTTTAGAAACTCTAATATGTATATGTTGTAGTATAATGTACACTTACTATGTATGTGCAAAGGAGTTTTACATACATTTTCTCATTTAGTCTTCACAACAGCTCTATTAGGTAAGTAATATTATCATCATTTAATATTATCATCATTTACAAAGGAGGTAACTAAAGCTTAAAAAGACTAGTTCATCTAAGGCCTTGACCTAGTAAGTAGCTGAGATGGAATGTGAACCCAGGGATATATCCTCTGAATTATTATGCTTCAGACCTTTGTTTTTTATATTATTTTAATTTTATTTATATTTTTAATGTTTTAAACATTAAATAAATATGTATATTATATATTACATATAATATATATTTGTATAAAGATATACAGACATATGTCGGAGATATTGTGGGTTCAGTTCCAGACCACCACAATGAAGCGAATATCTCAATAACCCATCACGTGAATTTTTTGGTTTCCCAGTGCATATAAGAGTTATGTTTACACTATACTGTAGTCTATTAAGTATGTGATAGCATTATGTCTAAAAAAGCATACATACCAGAATTAAAAATATTTTATTGTTAAAAACTGCTAGGACCCTTTGACATTTCTTGTAAGACCAGTTTAGTACAGATGAACTGTTTTAGCTTTTGCTTTTCTGGGAAACTCATCTCCCTTTAGATTCTGAGAGATAACCTTGCTGAGTAGAGTATCCTTGGTTATAGGTTCTTTCTTTTCAGCACTTTAAATACATCATGCCACTCCATTCTGGCTTGTAAAATTTCTGCTGAAAAATCAGCTGATAGCCTTATGAGGGTTCCTTTGTACATGACTCTTTTTATGATACGCCTTGGTGTGGGTCTCTTCAGGTTCATCTTGTTTGGGATTTTCTGTACTTCCTGGACCTGGATATCTATTTCATTTTTCAGGTCAGGGAAATTTTCAGCCATAATTTGATCAAGCATGCTTTCTGCCCCCTTCTCTCTCTCTCTCCTCCCCCTGGGACCCCTATAATGCCAATATTATGCCTGATGTCATTCCAAAGGCCCCTTAAACTAACCTCGTTAATTTTTTTTTTCTTTTTACTGCTCTGATTGGGTGATTACCATTGTTCTGTTTTCCAGGTCACTTATGCATTCTTCATAACACCAATATATTTGCCTATATCTCCTTCTTTCTTACATTAAGGATAGCACCCTATACTTTTTTGCAATGAAACAATTTTTTCTTTTAATAGTACATACTAGAAATAACTCCAAATAAGTTCATAAATATCTTCATTATTATTTGTTACAGCTGCATAATACTATATTGGGTGAATATAGAATATACTATAGTTTATTCAACCACTCTCCTAGCTATAGACATTCAGGTTATTTCCAATATTTTGCAATTACAGATACTAGCACAGTAACCTCATAAATGTGCATTTACATGTTTTTGGAGGTGTATGATCCATGATAGGGCCTTAGGAGTGAAAAGGCTGGGTCAAGGTATAAATATGTAGTTTTCTTAGGAAATTTGATAATTCAAATTTCCATTCAAAGGATTGTATCAGTTTGAATTCCTACTACCAATGCATGTGATGATTTCCCTTCAGCCTCACTTACAGAATTTGTCATTTTTAAAAAATTTTCTGCCACTCTAAAAAGTTAAAAATATATTTCAGTGGTTTTACTTTGTATTTCACTAATTATGTATGAGTTTGAACATTTTTTTATGTTTATCATATGTTCAAATGTTTGGTTTTTTGTGAATTATCCATGTCTTTTTCCTATTTCCTATTTTGGTCCTTTGTCCCTACATTTTAAAGAGTTCTTTGTGTATTAGGGATATTACCTTTTGTCTGTATAAATGTTGTGAATATTTTCTTGCATTTTGTCAGTTGTCTTCCAACTTTGTTTATGGTGTTTTGGGCCACACAATTTTTAAAATGTTTTATATAGTCAAATTTATCAATCTTTTATTGCCTCTGGATTTTCAGTCAGAGTTAGAAAGCCCTTCCCTACACTAAGGTTAAAGAAGAATGCATTTATTTTTCCTTTTAGGGCTTTTATGGTTTCTTTTTCTATGTTGAGAATCCAAATCCATTATTTTGGGGTATAATGTAAGATATGGTATAAAATAACTTTTTCCAAATGGCTACCCAATTGTCAAAGAACAGTTTATTAAAATGTCTATCTTAGTCATTTGAGATGCTACATTTATCATACACTAAATTTCTATATGTGTATGGAAATTTATTTCTGGACATTCTCTTCCATTACATTGTTCTGTTTCTCTATCCATGTATAAATGCTATGATGTTTTAATTACAGAGGCTATCTAGTATTCTAGTATGTTTTAATGTTGGCTAGGGCTAGTTGTCACTTGTAGTTTTCTCTTTCTCAGTGTTTTTCTGGTTATTCTTACATTTGTTTTTCTGTACAAACTTAAGTATCAATTTATGTAATTCCATCATATGGATTGTTGGTACTTTTCCTGGGATTGTATTAAGTTTGGACATTAAAATATGGAGAACTGTCATTTTCATAAACTTGACTGTTTGTATAAGACCCGGGGAAGTCTTTCCAATTTGTCCAATTATATTCTTCTGTTTCAGGAATATTTAAATTTTTTTCTAGCACAGGTTTTGCAATCTCTCATTAAATTTATTCTCAAGGACTCCATCTTTGTTGCTATTGGAATAGCTATTCCCATAAACAACAGATAATCCGAACAGACGAATTACCAAAAATCTATTATCATCTGCAGAAAATCAAGTCAGAATTATGATTGCATTATTTTAGGATAAAAGAGGTACATGGTGGATGAGAATAGTTTTAAGTTTCTCAGAAACACGATACAAAAGAACATAACATTTCTGCTTATATTCAAAGACATTTTTAAAAAGCACATTTAAAAAGCACATTTTAAAAAGCACATTACATTTTAGGGCTTAAAATAGGAAACTCAATACTATAGGAAGGAACAACATTAACTGTCACTTAATTTTTTCAAACCATTTGGGTAAAGGAAAGGAGTAAATATCAGACAAAAGAAACCCCACATAACAGTTTTTTATGTGATTTTTTGGTGATAATTTTACAAAAATTATACATAAAGCATTAGGAAAGTATTTTCATATCTATTATAAAATTGCCAGTTATTAGCAGCTTCAGAAAGTACATTCCACTGTATATACCCACAAATGTTATCATGAAAGATCATAACCCCAACAGAGGGCAGACAGCAGAAGCAAGAAGAACTACAATCCTGCAGCCTGTGGAACAAAAACCACATTCACAGAAAGACAGACAGAATGAAAAGGCAGAGGGCTATGTACCAGATGAAGGAACAATATAAACCCCCCTCCAAAAAAAAACTAAATGAAACGGAGACAGGCAATCTTCCAGAAAAAGAATTCAGAATAATGATAGTGAAGATGATCCAGGACCTTGGAAAAAGAATGGAGGCAAAGATCGAGAAGATGCAAAAAATGTTTAACAAAGATCTGGAAGAATTACAGAACAAACAAACAGAGATGAACAATACAATAACTGAAATGAAAAATACACTAGAAGGAATCAATAGCAGAATAACTGAGGCAGAAGAACGGATAAGTAACCTGAAAGACAGAATGGTGGAATTCACTGTTGCGGAACAGAATAAAGAAAAAAGAATGAAACGAAATGAAGAGAGCCTAAGAGACCTCAGGGACAACATTAAACAAAACAACATTCTCATTATAGGGGTCCCAGAAGGAGAAGAGAGAGAGAAAGGACCAGAGAAACTATTTGAAGAGATTAGAGTCAAAAACTTCCCTAACATGGGAAAGGAAATAGCCACCCAAGTAGAGGAAGCACAGAGGGTCCCATACAGGATAAACCCTAGGAGAAACACACCAAGACACATATTCATCAAACTAATCAAATTGGCAAAAATTAAAGACAAAGAAAAATTATTGAAAGCAGCAAAGGAAAAACGACAAATAACATACAAGGGAACTCCCATAAGGTTAACAGCTGATTTCTCAAGCCAGAAGGGAGTGGCATGATATACTTAAAGTGATGAAAGGGAAGAACCTACAACCAAGATTACTCTACCCAGCAAGGATCTCATTCACATTCAATGGAGAAATCAAAAGCTTTACAGACAAGCAAAAGCTAAGAGAATTCAGCACCACCAAACCAGCTCTACAACAAATGCTAAAGGAACTTCTCTAAGTGGGAAACACAAGAGAAGAAAAGGACCTGCAAAAACAAACCCAAAACAATTAAGAAAATGGTAATAGGAACATACATATCGATAATTACCTTAAAGGTGAATAGATTAAATGCTCCAACCAAAAGACACAGGCTTGCTGAATGGATACAAAGACCCACATATATGCTGTCTACAAGAGACCCACTTCAGACACATACAGACTGAAAGTGACGGGATGGAAAAAGATATTCCACGAAAATGGAAATCAAAAGAAAGCTGGAGTAGCAACACTCATATCAGATAAAATAGACTTTAAAATAAAGAATATTACAAGAGACAGGAAGGACACTACGTAATGATCAAGGGATCAATCCAAGAAGATATAACAATTATAAATATATATGCACCTAACATAGGAGCACCTCAATACATAAGGTAATTGTTAACAGCTATAAAAGAGGAAACCGACAGTAACACAATAATAGTGGGGGACTTTAACACCTCACTTACACCAATGGACAGATCATCCAAACAGAAAATTAATAAGGAAACACAAGCTTTAAATGGCACAATAGACCAGATAGACTTAATTGATATTTATATGACATTCCATCCAAAAACAGCAGATTACACTTTCTTCTTAAGTGCCCACGGAACATTCTCCAGGATCAATCACATCTTGGGTCACAAATCAAGCCTCAGTAAATTTAAGAAAATTGAAATCATATCAAGCACATTTTCTGACCACAACACTATGAGATTAGAAATCAATTACAGGGGAAAAAACGTAAAAAACACAAACACATGGAGGCTAAACAATATGTTATTAAATAACCAAGAGATCACTGAAGAAATCAAAGAGGAAATCAAAAAATACCTAGAGACAAATGACAATGAAAACACGACAACCCAAAACCTATGGGATGCAGCAAAAGCAGTTCTAAGAGAGAAGTTTATAGCTATACAAGCCTACCTCAAGAAACAAGAAAAATCTCAAATAAACAATTTAACCTTACACCTAAAGGAACTAGAAAAAGAAGAACAAACAAAACACAAAGTTAGTAGAAGGAAAGAAATCATAAAGATCAGAGCAGAAATAAATGAAATAGAAACAAAGAAAACAATAGCAAAGATCAATAAAACTAAAAGCTGGCTCTTTGAGAAGATAAACAAAATTGATAAACCATTAGCCAGACTCATCAAGAAAAAGAGGGAGAGGACTCAAATCAATAAAATTAGAAATGAAAAAGGAGAAGTTACAACAGACACTACAGAAATACAAAGCATCCTAAGAGACTACTACAAGCAACTTTACGCCAATAAAATGGACAACCTGGAAGAAATGGACAAATTCTTAGAAAGGTATAACCTTCCAAGACTGAACCAGGAAGAAATAGAAAATTTGAACAGACCAATCACAAGTAATGAAATTGAAACTGTGATTAAAAATCTTCCAACAAACAAAAGCCCAGGACCAGATGGCTTCACAGGTGAATTCTATCAAACATTTAGAGAAGAGCTAACACCCATCCTTCTCAAACTCTTCCAAAAACCTGCAGAGGAAGGAACACACCCAAACTCATTCTATGAGGCCACCATCACCCTGATACCAAAACCAGACAAAGATACTACAAAAAAAGAAAATTACAGACCAATATCACTCATGAATATACATGCAAAAATCCTCAACAAAATACTAGCAAACAGAATCCAACAACACATTAGAAGGATCATACACCATGATCAAGTGGGATTTATCCCAGAGATGCAAGGATTCTCAATATATGCAAATCAATCAATGTGATACACCATATTAACAAATTGAAGAATAAAAACCATATGATCACCTCAATAGATGCAGAAAAAGCTTTTGACAAAATTCAACACCAATTTATGATGAAAAAATTTCCAGAAAGTGGGCATAGAGAGAACCTACTTCAACATAATAAAGGCCATATATGACAAACCCACAGCAAACATCATTCTCAATGGTGAAAAACTGAAAGCATTTCCTCTAAGATCAGAAACAAGACAAGGATGTCCACTCTCACCACTATTATTCAACATAGCTTTGGAAATCCTAGCCACAGCAATCAGAGAAGAAAAAGCAAAAAAAGGAATACAAATTGGAAAAGAAGTAAAACTGTCACTGTTTGCAAATGACATGTACTATACATAGAGAATCCTAAAGATGTTACCAGAAAACTACTAGAGCTAATCAATGAATTTGGTAAAGTTGCAGGATACAAAATTAATGCACAGAAATATCTTGCATTCCTATATACTAATGATGAAAAATCTGAAAGAGAAACTAAGGAAACACTCCCATTTACCATTGCAACAAAAAGAATAAAATACCTAGGAATAAACCTACCTAGGGAGACAAAAGACCTGTATGCAGAAAACTGTAAGACACTGATGAAAGAAATTAAAGATGATACCAACAGATGGAGAGATATACCATGTTCTTGGATTGGAAGAATCAATATTGTGAAAATGACTATACTACCCAAAGCAATCTACAGATTCAGTGCAATCCCTATCAAATTACCAATGGCATTTTTTACAGAACTAGAACAAAAAATCTTAAAATTTGTATGGAGATACCAAATACCCCGAATAGCCAAAGCAGACTTGAGGGAAAAAAACGGAGCTGGAGGAATCAGATTCCCTGACTTCAGCCTATACTACAAAGCTACAGTAATCAAGACAATATGGTACTGGCACAAAAACAGAAATATAGATCAATGGAACAGGATAGAAAGCCCAGAAATAAACCCACGCACCTATGGTCAACTAATCTATGACAAAGGAGGCAAGGATATACAATGGAAAAAATACTTATTCTATTCTTATTCAGTTTTTCCAGCACCACTTATTGAAGAGACTGTCTCTTCAATAAGTGGTGCTGGGACAACTGGACAGCTACATTTAAAAGAATGAATTAGAAAACTCCCAAACAACATACACAAAAATAAACTCAAAAGACCAGACACTATAAAACTCTTAGAGGAAAACATAGGAAGAACACTCTTTGACATAAATCACAGCAAGATCTGTTTTGATCCACCTCCTAGAGTAATGGAAATAAAAACAAAAATAAACAAATGGGACCTAATGAAACTTAAACGCTTTTGCACAGCAAAGGAAACCATAAACAAGACGAAAAGACAACCCTGAGAATGGGAGAAAATATTTGCAAATGAATCATCGGACAAAGGATTAATCTCTAAAGTATATAAACAGCTCATGCAGCTCAATATTTAAAAAAACAAACAACCCAATCCAAAAATAAGCAGAAGACCTAAATAGACATTTCTCCAAAGAAGACATACAGATGGCCAAGAAGCACATGAAAAGATGCTCAACATCACTAATTATTAGAGAAATGCAAATCAAAACTACAATGAGGTATCACCTCACACCAGTTAGAATGGGCATCATCAGAAAATCTACAAACAACAAATGCTGGAGAGGGTGTGGAGAAAACGGAACCCTCTTGCACTGTTGGTGGGAATGTAAATTGATACAGCCACTATGGAGAACAGTATGGAGGTTCCTTAAAGAACTAAATAGAATTACCATATGACCCAGCAATCCCACTACTGGGCATATACCCAGAGAAAACCATAATTCAAAAAGACACATGCACCCCAGTGTTCATTGCAGCACTATTTACAATAGCCAGGTCATGGTAGCAACGTAAATGCCCATCGACAGACAAATGGATAAAGAAGATGTGGTACATATATACAATGGAATATTACTCAACGAAATTCGGTCATTTGTAGAGACGTGGATGCATCTAGAGACTGTCATACAGAGTGAAGTAAGTCAGAAAGAGAAAAACAAATATCATATATTAACGCATAATGTGGAACCTAGAAAATGGTACAAATGAACCAGTTTGCAGAGCAGAAATTGAGACACAGAAGTAGAGAAAAAACGTATGGACACCAAGGGGGGAAGCGGCAAGGGGTGGGGGTTGTGGTGTGATGAATTGGGAGATTGGGATTGACATGTATACACTGATGTGTATAAAATGGATGACTAATAAGAAAAATTAATTAATTAAAACAAAACAAAACAGAACAAAAAAAGATCATTACCTTAACTGCACAAACACATTATCATGTAAAACTAGGTAGTAAAAACTTCACACACATTTAGTTCAAACCCTTTGGCCATCTGTTGTATGTGTCTTATGCATTTTAACTCTTTTGGAAATTTGTAGAAGCTCTAGCTTTTAAAAAATGCCTTCTGGGGACTTCCCTGGTGGTGCAGTGGTTAAGAATCCACCTGCCAATACAGGGGACACAGGTTCGAGCCCTGGTCCAGGAAGATCCCACATGCTGCGGAGCAACTAAGCCTGTGCACCACAACTACTGAGCCTGTGCTCTAGAGCCCACGAGCCACAATTACTGAGCCCGCGTGCCACAGCTACTGAAGCCCACATGCCTAGAGCCCATGCTCCACAACAAGAGAAGCCACTGCAATGAGAAGCCCATGCACCACAACGAAGAGTAGCCCCTGCTCGCCAAAGACCCAAAGCAGTCAATAAATAAATAAATAAATAAATATTTTTAAAATGCTTTCTGTTACCACAGACAACTTCACAGTCCTATGATTTATAGTAATCTCTCACATAAGTATCTTTACTAAACTAAAGAGAAAAACAAGTTCAACTTTGATTTGTTATGGATTCCATATTCCAGGTGTTGGCATTGGGAAATCCATGATCAACCTAGGCTTACAAATATGGTTAACAACTGTTAGTGATATTTACAGGAGACACATCTTCACATCCTCTACTGATCTTGGAAATATATTTATATTTGTTAATAAGTAATTCACCAAATATTAGGACAACAGAGTAAAACCTCATTTGCTTATAAGGCATTAAGTTGTCAATTTCATCCACCAGATACCCAAACTCTAAAAGACATCTAACAAATGTCTCAAAGTTAATATAATTAAGTTTATAAACATAATGCAGAAGAAAGTTTTAAAAATCTCACTCAATATCTATTATACCTTATTTTAGGCACAACTTTAAAAAGTTGTTATAAGTTTTCCAGCAGATATTAATTAGAAAAGTCGGGGGGAAGGGTGGGGGGAAGGGATAGTTAGGGAGTTTGGGACTGACATGTACACACTGCTATATTTAAAATGGATAACCACCAAGGACCTACTGTATAGCACAGGAAACTCTGCTCAATGTTATGTAACAACCTAAGTGGGAAAAGAATTTGAAAAAGAACAGATACATGTATGTGTATAACTGAATCACTTTGCTGTACACCTGAAACTATTACAACATTGTTAATCAACTATATTCCAATATAAAATAAAAAGTTTAAAAAAAGAAAAGAAAAATCAAACTCAAAGAGAAGTCTTTTGCTAGAGACTAAACCACTTGGGTTTTTTCAGAGTCTGTCAGCTTCTAGAGAAGGGAAAAATATCCAACTCTAGCCTCCTTTAGCCTTTGCCATGGAGTAAGGGAAATGCCAAATCCAGCCACCTCTAGCCTTCCTGTCTCATCTAAGGATGAAGAAAGTAGATGCACTTATGAAGGTCACAATGCAGAGAAACAGGCTCATATAAAAATGAGACCTAATCATAAAATTACAGAATTCTTCCCTTCCCCCCACATCTTATGACCCAGACCCTATTTAAGAAGGAGTTTTTAGGGAAACACAAAGACAACAGGGGATACAAAAAGAAGGATATTAGAGGAAATTTTAGCATCAGACACCTACAGCTACAGTAAACAGTAACACAGCCTAACCTTAATCTAGATAAACAAAAAGCCTTACATTAAAGGTCTACTTACCTTAGTTCCTTTTACTCAATATATCACGTTTGGGTTTCAACAAAATAATTATAAGACACATTAAAAGGGAAAAACACAGTCCAAAGAGACAAACAAAGCTCAGATATGTCAGAGACTCAGGAATTATCAGAACAGGAATTTAAAATAATATGATTAATGTGTTAAGAGCTCTAATAGAAAAAGTGAACAGCATGCAAGAATAGATAGGTAATGAAACTGAGATATATAAATTCTAGTAAAGTATTTCTAGGAAATGCTGGAAATGAAAAACACTGTAACAGAAATTTAAAATGCCTTGAATGGGCTCATCAACACACTGGACATGCCTAAGAAAAGAATCAGAGAGGTAGATATTAATGTAAACTTCTCAAAATAAAAAGCAAAGAAAAAAAATTTAAACAGAACAGAATATGCAAGAACTGTGGAAAAACTTAAAACTTAAAAAGTTGCAATTATGCATAATGGAGATAACCAGAAGAACAAGAAAGTGAAAGAAAGGGAAAAGGCAGGGAGGGGAACAAAGGAAGGAAAGAGAAAAACAAAGAAAAATATTTGAGATAATAAGGGCTGAAATTTTTCCATAAATAATGACAGAAATTAAATCACACATCCAGGAAACTCAGAGAATAACAAGCAGGATATGTACCAGAAATCTACACTAAGGCATATAATATTCAAACTGCAGAAAACCAAAGACAAAAAGGGAGAGGAGAAAGAAATTGGGAATACCTGTACCATCCATGAAGCAATATAGTGTTATTTAAAAATGGGCTTTAATTAAAAGTAACTGTATATTGCAAACCCTAGGGCTTGGTTTGCTAAGAGAAGAGAGAAAACTGAATCATATAAAATGCTCAACTAAAAGCATATAAGGCAAGAAAAGCAGTGAAAGAAAAAAAGGAAACACAGAACAAGGGCAACAAATAGAAAATAGTTACAAATATGAATATGTTAAATGAATTGCATCGATAATCACTATAAATATTAATGATCTAAATACACCAGTATTTAGACAGAGACTCTCTTTCAGGGTGGCTGAAAATCTAAGACTCAACCAAATGTTGTCTATAATAAACCAACTTTAAATATAGTAACACAGAAAGACGAAAAGTAAAGAGATGGAGAAAGACATACCTTGGTAACAATAATCAAAAGAAAGCTGGAGTAGCTTTATTAATTTCACATAAAGCAGACTACAGAGCAAGGGAAATTATTAGGTATAAAAAAGGGTATTACATCATTATAAAGGAGTCAATTATCCAAGAAGAAATAACAATCCTTAGTGTATATTCACCTAACAACATAGCATCGAAATACATGAGGCAAAATCTGACATAACTACAAGGAGAAATAGATGAATCTGCTAGTATAGTTGGAGACTTCAATACCCCTTTATCAATAATTGACAGATCTAGCAGGCAGAAAACCAATAAGGATGTGGTTGAATTGAACAACATCATTAATCAGCTGAATCTAATTGACATTTATATACTTAAATAAATAAAAGCAGAATACATTCTTCTCAAGTACACAGGAAATATTCACCATGATAGACTATATTCTGTGTCGTAAAACACAACTTAAAGTTTTTTAAAGAATAGAAATCATACAAAATATACTGTCAGACTACAATGGAGTTAAACTGTAATTCAACAACAGCAGATACCTAGGAAAAATCCCAAAATATATAGAGATTAAACAACACACTTCTAAATAATACATGAGTCAAAGAAGTCTCAGCAGAAAAATTAAAATATTTTGAACTAAATGAAAATGAAAGTACAACTTATCAAAATTTTTGAGATGCAGCAAAAGCAGTGCTTAGAAAGAAATTTACATCACTGAATGTACATATTAGAAAAGAAGAATGGTCTAAAATCAATTATTTAAGCTTCCACTTTAGGAAACTGAAAAAAGAAGAGCAAATTAAATTCAAAATAAGCAGAAGAAAAGAAATTTTAACAAATAGATCAAAAATAAATAATATTGAAAACAGGAAATCAATAGAAAAAATCAACAGAACCAAAATCTGGATCTGTAAAAAGATAAACAAAATTGATAAACCACTAGTCAACTAACGAGAGAGAGAGAGAGAGAGAGAGAGAAGAGAAAGACAGAGAGTGACAGAGAACATAAATTACTATTTTGAGAAATGAGAGAGGGGAGATCACTACTGATCACATGGGTAATAATAGATTACTAAAAGAGTATTATGAAAAACTCTATGCCCATAGATCTGATAAACTAGAAAAAATGGAGCAGTTCCTTGAAAAACACAATCTATGACAACTTATACTGGGAGAAATAATCTGAATAAGCCCATATCTATTAAAGAAATTGAGTCAATTATTGATCACCTATAAAACAAAGCAGCAGTCCCAGAAGGGTTCACTAGTGAATTCTATTAAAGATTTAAAGGAAAAAGAATACCAATTCTCCACAATTCATTCCAGAACTTACAGTCAGAGGGAACACTGCCTAACTAATTCTATGAGGCCAGCATTACTTTAATACCAAAACTTGAAAAAGATATTATTTTAAAAAAAAACTGCAGATTACAAAGGAAAACAGCAGACAAATATCTCTCATGAACATATGTGAAAATCCTCAACAAATATTAGCAAAATGAATCCAACAATTTATTTAAAAAATTAAATACCACAAAGAAGTTGGATTTATTCAAGTTATGCAAGGCTGGTTCAACATTTAAAAATCAACTAATTTAATCCATCACATTAGCATGCTAAATAAGTAAAATCACATGATCATATTACTAGAGGCAGAAAAAACATTTGACAAAATCCAATACTCATTCATGACAAAAATAAGCAAAAAAAAAAAAAAAACCTCATAAAACTAGGAATAGAGGAGAATTTCCTCACTTGACGAAGAACATTTACCAAAAAAAACCCCTACAATTGACATCATAATTAATGGTGAGAAATTAGATGCTTTCCCACTAATATCATGAACAAGACAAAGCTGTCCCATCTCCCCAATCCTATGCAAAATCATATGGAAGCCCTAACTAATGAAACAAGATAAGAGAATAAAATTAAAAGTATACTTTTAATTAGGAGGGAAGAAATAAAATTTTCTTTGTTCACAGATGACCTGATTGTCTATGTAGAAAATTCCAAAGAATCAACAACAACAAAAATTTTTGGAACTAATAGGCAATTGTAGCAGGGCTATGGTATACAAGGTTAACATACAAAGTCAATTACTTTCTAATATACTAACAGTGAACAATTGGAATTTGAAACAAAACATCATTTAAATTAGCAGAAAAAATTAAAATACTTGGTATAAATCTAAAAATTATGTACAAGAGCTCTATGAGGAAAATTTTAAAACTCTGATGAAAGAAATCAAAGAAGAAGTGAATAGAGAGATAATCCATGTTTATGAATAGGAGGACTCAATATTGTCAAGATGTTAGTTTATCCCAACTTCATCTATAGATTTATTGAAACTGCAACAAAAATCCGAGGAAGTTATTTTATGGATATTAAGAAACTAATTGTAAAGTTTATATCAAAAGACAATGACCCAGAATAATTAACACAATATTGAAGAAGAACAAACTCAAGAGGACTGACACTACCCAATTTCAAGATATAGTATTAAGTTACAGTCATCAAGACAGTGTGCTACTGGTGAAGGAATAGACAAATCAGGGGAACAAAATAGAGAACACAGAAATACGCCACACAAATACTTGACAAAGGAGCAAGAACAACCCAGTAGGGAGATAACATAGTCTTTTCAAAGACTGGTGCTAGAACAACCAGCCGTACACGTGCAAAAAAAAAAAAAAAAAAAAAAAGAATCTAGATACTGAAATTTACAGAAATTAACTTGAAATGGATCATAGACCCAAGTAGAAAATGCAGAACTTTAAAACTCCTAGGAGATAACGTTAAGAGAAAATCTAGGTGATCTTGGGTTTGGTGATGACTTTTTTAAGTCATCAAAAGCATGATCAATGATTTTTAAAAATAGGTTGAATTTCATTAAAATTTAAAACTCTGCCCTGCAAAAGACACTGTTCAAAGAATAAAAATGCAAGTCACAGACTAGGATAAAATATGTGCAAATAAAATCTGATAAAATACTGTAATTCAAAATATACAAAGAACTCTTCAACAATAAGAAAATAACCCAATTAAAAAATAAGCAAAGGGGCTTCCTTGGTGGCGCAGTGGTTGAGAATCTGCCTGCTAATGCAGGGGACATGGGTTCGAGCCCTGGTCTGGGAAGATCCCACATGCCGCGGAGCAACTAGGCCTGTGAGCCACAACTACTGAGCCTGCGCGTCTGGAGCCTGTGCTCCGCAACAAGAGAGGCCGCGATAGTGAGAGGCCCCCGCACCGCGATGAAGAGTGGCCCCCGCTTGCCGCAACTAGAGAAAGCCCTAGCACAGAAACGAAGACCCAACACAGCAATCAATCAATCAATCAATCAAAAAAAAAAAAAATAAGCAAAGGACCTGAACTTCTCCAAGGAAGATATGCAAGTGACACAAAACCATACAAAACGATGTTCAATATAGTAAGTCATTAGGGAACTGCAAATTAAAGCAACAATAAGATATCACTACATATCGAATAGAATGGCAAAGAAACAAAACACTGACAACACCAAATGGTGACGAAGATGTGGAGTAACAGGAACTCTCATTCATCACTGCTGGGAATGCAAAATTGTACAGCCACTTTCAAAGAAAGATTGGTAATTTCTTACAAAGCGAAACATAGTCTTATCATATGATCCAGCAATCGTATTCCTTGGTATTCACCCAAAGAAGTTTAAAAATTATGTCCAAACAAAACCTGCATACAACCCAAAACTCTTAGAAGAAAACATAAAAGGAAAGTTTCATGACACAGACCTCTATAACAAAGAATGAGCCTTAATGTAAAGTATTAAATTTAATTAATAATAATGTATCAATATTATTAGTTCAGCTTCAGCAATTTTAACAAATATACCACAGTAATGTAAGATGTTAATGATATGGGAAACTGTATGCAGTGGGGTGTGCTCAAGGCGGTTTATGGGAACTGTATATTTTCTGCTCAGTTTTTCTGTAAATTTAAAACTGCTCTAAAAATAGTCTATTAACTTTTTTAAAATGACATCTGTTACTTTATTTTGTCTCATTAGATTGCTCCTTCTACTACAACTGCTGCAACAACTTAAAAGCTATGTTTGGATTTATCTTAGCATCTCTTCCGCTGGTATTTCATTAATCCACTAATTCATACATTGATTCATTCATTCAGTGTTTGACTATTTACAGTATTTGTAGACTGATGATCATCCACTCATACTTTTAAGCATATAACTTCTATGTCATTTTACTTCCTTTTAAAAATGTTTTATAATATTATTTTCATATTTAGACGACTATGAATCATCTGTTGTACAAGCTCAGTATCTTAAATTAATTATAGGGGCTCTCTGATGGGAGCCCCTAGAGTTATTTTCGTAGGTTACTATGAGGATAAGTCAGTCTCCAGGATATGTCCAAACTGGATGCACCCAATTTTAATTCACTGCTTCTTTCCACTGATGAATTATTCAATCGACTTGTTTTATCAACTAATATGACTGGTTATCATACTAAATATACTACATATAGTATACACTGTGCTACATACTGATGTGTACAGCTCCTAAGAGCTGTTCATGACACACAGGATAATCTTAACAAAGATCTAACTGTTTCTTGAATTAATATTTTTAGATACATGAAAAATATTACAAAAGGCATGATTTACTGAAAGCTTAATTGTAATTAGAGGATTATGGCACTGGATTTAGGTTGTATCCTTGTAATGGACAAAATGCTTTAAAATAATAGTTAAAGATATAAAATATAGTCCCTGCTCTTAAGGACTCTGTAAAGGACTTCACAGTTAGTTCGTGAAGAAACATATACATTCTGAAAAAACAGGAAAACTGAAAATAAATAATTCAGTTCAAAAATGTAGAAAATGTCACAACACTGTAAATGATTAACTGCTCAGTAAATGGCTTAAATAAGTACTACAGGAATTCTGAGAAGAAAAAAAAAAACGCTGCATGCTAGAATGAGCTGGCTTCATGAAAGAGAAATGGAATAAGTTAGATCTTGAAGAAGCACAAGCCAAAAGTGAAAGATTAGACATGCTGAAGAGCACCTGTGCTGACCGGTGCAGCCAGAGGTTGAAGGACTGGGTGAAAACCAGAAATGAAGGGTGGGGCAAAATTAAGGAAGACCATGAATTCCAAGCTAATGAGTTTAGATATTAACTCTGGGCCATGTAAGGCACTCACAGGTTTTTAGGGGAAAGCAAGATGCTGAAGTAAACAGTATACAGTTCAGATTTCATCAGGAAGGTATGTGGGCTGGAAGAACAGTTAAGTAGCTGTAAGAAAAATGATTATGGGGGTGATGAGATAAGTGACTGAATTGGGAAGAGGACAGTGAAAATGGAAAATATGCACAAGCCACCCTGTCCAAAAAACATTTTTTAAAGGAAAAAAGGAAAAAGGAATTGGAGATAAAGTCGGTGGGACCAAAGGTGAATCCAAGTTTCTGAAGCTAGAGAATGATAAGAATGAACAAACTGTTTCAGGCACATTAAGCTTGGACTGCCTGGGAGAACTTAGATAGAAATGTATGTTAGATAATTTCATAATATTGGGATTGGAGTTCAATTGTGAGATTAAAACTGAAGAGAAATATTCTACAATTAGCTTGATAGAAGTGATGTTTGAAGCCCTGAAAACAGATGCTATTCTGCAAAGAAGAAATTATCTTTAGACAATTGTTTATAAGAAGAGAAAGCCAACTGAAATTTGGAGAACCTCTCTTTAAGGCATCGATAAAGAAACAGACACCAGTATAAAACACACACACACACATACACATAAATAGTCAAAGAGGGAAGTAAAGAACCATCATGGGAACTAAGGAAAATTTTGTTGCCTCTCCCATGTTATCATGAAAATCTTTCCTATAACCCATCTCCCTCTTTAATAACTTCAAAATCCTATAATCATTATAAAATAATGTTTTAAAAACACCTCTTTCCCTTACAAAAAAGATATTAGACCTCAAGGGGCAGTCAATGACAACTGCATTTTACTATTCATTACTGGTAAATTATTTACTACTGATATATTATTTGGTAATAAACCAAAAACAAAAATAATGATATGATTTGAACCAGAAATCATACTAAGTGAATTCCATTAAGGCCTATGCAAGAGCACGAAAAATGGGAGGAAGTCAGTTCCTTTCTGAAAATCACGGTGACAATAATATCAGAGGAGATTAGAGTCCAGAGTTTAATACCCTAGTGAGGATTTACCTAGTAGAGAAAAATTGCATACAGGGCCAGACAGGCAGGATAGCATAGCCTAATAATTTAGAATTTCCACACTGATAACCAAGGGGTTTTCATTCATTCATCAATGCATTCACTCATTTATTCTCTAAATTACTGAGTAGCCATTGTGTGTCAGGCACTAAGAATACAAATATGATTAAGACGCATCCTTGCTATCCAGGGCATTATTGTCCTTAACCAGAACACATGCAAATATTAGGCAAGACAAAGTAGAAATATCTTATTTCTATGAAGATAAATAATTTGAAAGTCAGTCAAAATGGAAGGTTGTGTTTGTGAAAGAATTCAAGTCTACCTGCACCTCACTCTAGAGATTCTGCAAAAGAGTCTTATAGCATGAATAAGTCTCACGTGCTCTTTTCTCATTTCTTCTTATCCATTCTTGGTACTTTAACTTAGCCCAGTCTGAGAGTCAATCACCCTAATTTCATCTAAGTACCAATCTCTTTCAAGAAAAGAAACATAAAGGAGTATAAATTAATATTCCCTTAAAGTTAAACAGATTTGGGTATCATTTGAAATCATATCTCAACAAGTTTGCTAATAAACTCCTGGTAATGTGCAAAATACCAAACTCTGCAGAACTCAAGACTTTAAATCCCTCAGAATGGCGTACCATCTGTTCACAATGACCCTTACAAAGAAATTACATTGCCTATTACAAAGCAGTTTCATTTATTCCAGTCAGAAATTGTGTTTTAGACATTGTCTCTCAGTAGTTGGCAATCAGCAACTCCAGCAATCGTATAATATCCTATCTTTAAAAGAAAAAGTAGTTTCAAGAAAGCAGAAATTATGCAAAGGTTAATTTCAATTAGATGACTTTCACCTCACTACATGGATAACTCACATAGAAAGCAACCTAAAATACAAAAAATACATAGTGAATGTAAATAAAATGAATATTAAATGTAACTTTTTAAACTTGCATAGTAAACTTTTTGAAGTATACTTATAAATTAATTTATCTTGCCACTGATGATGAAAATTTAGTGGGGCCTCAAAACTGGATTAACAGGTTATATAGGCAGGAAATGTCACTTTCAGTACTACAAGAATTAATTTTTGTTCAGGTCATTACGCTAATAACATACCTATAATATAGATAATGGATCAGAACTTCTGATATTCCATAGTTAAGCAGTACTGCAAACAAAATAGCCTTTAAGAAAGGCAGAATAAGACAGCCAAGGGGGTAATACATTTCTTAAAAAACTGTTTCTCAATTTAATTTGGGAAATGGATCCAAAAAAATCAGTGAAACATAGCTGTAATATAGCTTATGCCCCACACCTGCATAGTTTTTCAAGAAAATTGAGAGAATTCCTGTTTATATGCAAAAAATATAACCATTTCTCAAAGGTATTATTTTAAAAAGAGATGATTGTAACTATGACATAGGCACAGTGATTTGAAATTTAAAAGTTATCTTTATAATTAAAATGTTGAAATTTAAAATGATAAAGAATTTTTATAGGCTGCATCTTAATAATAGAAATTAATGTTGCTTGTTTTAAGAAAAGGGTATCATGGATTTAGAAAGCTTTCTAAAATGAACTTAACCACAACAGCGGAAAAATTAATAAAATGTGGTGAAACAGATTACTAAAGAGGCTGTGGAATCTCCTCTCTTAAGATTAATAAAGTCAGAAACACATTTATCTTGACTTGTTTAAATTAAGTCAGACTGAAGGCTTAAGGTTGAATTAAGTAAAAGCCAATAATCTCTTTTCATCAGTCATGTCTGTGGATTTCCTGGTCAAAGACTTCCAAAAGACAAGAAAGTAAAATTTTAAAATTTATAACATTCTTTATACCATAGATAATCAATTTATACATGAAATAGCATACTGATGGGAAGGTGTCTATAATAATATTTAATTATAAAAAAAGTAAAATATATTTGAAAAAATATAATATGTAGAAACTGCAGTAGAAATTTTTAAAGGCATTTGAATCACTTGAGCCAATTATCTTTCTTCAATTTGAAAATGTTATTAAAGAAATGTTTATGATTAATTTCAATTGTTATATACATAATATATGTATTAAATAAAATATCTACATTTCTGTTTTTCTGGTTAAGGAATAAGTCTCACTAGGACTTTCTAGTCAAAACAATGTCCTCTAATTCTAACCTAAATTAACAGAGATTTCAGTTGTGAAACACAGCCAAGGGCCTTCCCTGAAGATCCCTTCCAGTGCCTGTCTCAGAGCTTTCCTTTCTACCCAGGGTTGGGAGCAGGGGAGATGCAAAGAAGAAAAGAACTTATTTGTCATCCTTAAGAAACTCACGTTCTAGCAGGGAAGAGACCTGTAAACAAGTAATTATAATTATGACACACATGATAAATGCTAAAATAGAGATTTGTTACATAGTGAATGCTTCCAAAGACTGAAATGAGTTATTATATAGGCTTGTGGCCCAGAGCAAGATGAGCAGCTCCAGACAGTCAAAGGAATGTGAAGCCAGTCTCCCAAGAAAAGCTTCAGCAGAGCTCACCGATAAAATTTAAAAAGGTATTACTAAATTACACACTGAACCCAACCCTGACAGGTTCCATTTTCAGTGCCCATGGAATCTCCATTTGTTGCTGGTATTCACATCATATAAAAAGTTCTCATTCTGCAACAGAAGCTGGCTAGGACACTCATCAAGCATAATGAGTACAGGACCCATGTAATGTTTCAAGTCAATACTGATGACATCAGTCCAAAATCAGACACAACCAAGTCATCAGCACCGTGGGGAATGCAAAAGAGCCATTTTTCTTTAAAAGCTTTTAAAATATTTAGTAGATCTGACGCTCTTAAGAAATAAGGCAGCATTAGTTCAAAGTCTTGGGAGATAGGCTTGCCCTTTCCTCCTAATACTTGTGCATTTAAAAGACTCCTATCGCACTTTCTGTTCTTCACACAGCAGCTGACAAATCATTTCTCCAAACTGGCAGAGTGTTGAAATTAGAATTTAAAACAAGAGTCAGCAGGAAAAAAGAAAAATAAAATCTTTTTTTGACACTACATAAATATATTATTAAAATATTTGCTTCTCTTTTTCTTAATGTGAACCAAGTTTATAAATAACTAATACACATTAGAAGTAAAATTTTGTGGAATTTTTTAAATGGCATAATGAATGCCTTTTTACCAAAGACCTATTTTCTCTCATTCTGATGCATTTATTTTAGCTTTTGTCAATCACAGAATATACATACCACATTTTTACTGAAAAATATTTTGATCACTTGCCAGTAAATCATCTTCAGTTATATACAATCAGAAACCACATGGTAAGGCGTTTGTATTGTTTCCTTTGAGGATCAATATAATAATGGTAATATGATCTGTTCTCATTAATAACCGCACATAGATTATATATGACAAAAATCTTAATATGCTCTTGGAACTAGACAGTCACTACTCCCACATTGATCACACATGATCACAAAACAGCTAAAATTTAGGGCAATTTTCCCTCTCAACATTTCTATATGGACTTCTTTTCCCCTTTTTTCTTCACACTTTGAATATCCCTATTTTGTTTAATTATGCTAAACCTTCTCGGGTCACCTGCCACCCACTAGGAAGGTTTTCCACTGGCTTTTTCTGTTCAAAGACTGTGTACTCTCACCACAGTTTTTGTTTCTCACCCAAGAGACTTTTTCTTTCTAGCAATCACACTTCACCACTAATGAAAGATCTGCTAAATTCATCACTCCTCTTCTTGCTATTCCTAGAACTTTCTTCTCAAACATTGTGTTGGCATCAAGAAAAGCCCTATCTACATGACCTGTTCTTTTCAAATTAGAACCTTAGAAGTCCATTTCAATCAGACCACAAAATAAAGAGTTGATCATTGACATCTATCTATATTTATATTTATATTTATATCTATGTCTATATATCTACCCATTCAGCCCAACTTTAATTTATGATCAAAGCAAATTAAGTTGTTTGGTTAATATAAGAGGGTTGTCAATGAAGAATGGAAAGTTACTGTAAGCATACAGTGATGGAAAACTCCTTAATGATAAGTATAAATGAAAAATAACAGATGACTATGATAGAATCCACGAAAATATTTCACCAACAGAAACAAAAGAGTTGCCAAGGTTATGTATCAACAAGCATAACACAAGCGTCAGTACTAGCTGAAAATAGATAATAATAAACAAACCAGTAGAAGACACAAAGGAAGAGAATGAAAAAAGACTCAAAAGATTGAATTGTTGTTGACTAATTTATTCAAAGCATTAGGAGAAACATTTGCCAAATGCAAAATATGTAATTAATCTATTAGCAGAATTTAGCATTCTATTGACAGTTACTTTTTATTTCATTGTTTGATTTTAAAAAAGAAAAAGAAAAAACCCACATGAGGCTTTAAAAACAAACACAGTTCTACTGAGCCAAAACATGTCTGAAACATGGGGAAGCATAAATAAAGTATGTAGCCTAGTAAAAGAAAGACTTGAAATAAACATGAAATTAAGATACAAGAAAGCAACCAGTCCCTCCCATCAGGAAACTTGCACAAGCCTCTTAGATAGCCTCATCCACCAGAGGGCAGACAGCAGAAGCAAGAAGAACTACAATCCTGCAGCCTGTGGAACAAAAACCACAGTCACAGAAACACAGACAGAATGAAAAGGCAGAGGGCTATGTACCAGATGAAGAAAGAAGATAAAACCCCAGAAAAACAACTAAATGAAATGGAGATAGGCAATCTTCCAGAAAAAAAATTCAGAATAATGATAGTGAAGATGATCCAGGACCTCAGAAAAAGAATGGAGGCAAAGGTCGAGAAGATGCAAGAAATGTTTAACAAAGATCTAGAAGAATTAAAGAACAAACAGAGGTCTGGGCAAGACGGTGGAAGAGTAAGACGCGGAGATCACCTTCCTTCCCACAGATACATGAGAAATACATCTACACATGGAACTGCTCCTACAGAACACCCACTGAACGCTGGCAGAAGACGTCAGACCTCCCAAAAGGCAAGAAAATCCCCATGTACTTGGGTAGGGCAAAAGAAAAAAGAAATAACAGAGACAAAAGAACAGGGACAGGACCTGCACCAGTGGGAGGGAGCTGTGAAGGAGGAAAGGTTTCCACACACTAGGAAGCCCCTTCGCGGGCAGAGACTGCAGGTGGCAGAGGGGGGAAGCTTCGGAGCCACGGAGGAGAGTGCAGCCACAGGGGTGCGGAGGGCAAAGCGGAGAGATTCCCGCACGGAGGATCGGTGCTGAGTAGCACTAACCAACCCGAGAGGCTTGTCTGCTCACCCGCCGGGGCGGGCGGGGGCTGGGAGCTGAGGCTCGGGCTTCGGAGGTCAGATCCCAGGGAGAGGACTGGAGTTGGCGCACCACAGCTAGCCGGGAGGGAGTCCGGGAAAAAGTCTGCAGCGGCCGAAGAGGCAAGAGACTTTTTCTTGCCTCTTTGTTCCGTGGCGCGCAAGGAGAGGGGATTCAGAGCGCCGCCTAAATGAACTCCAGAGACGGGCGTGAGCCGTGGCTATCAGCGCGGACCCCAGAGACGGGCATAAGACGCTAAGGCTGCTGCTGCCGCCACCAAGAAGCCTGTGTGCGAGCACAGGTCACTCTCCACACCGCCCCTCCCGGGAGCCGGTGCAGCCCGCCACGGCCAGGCTCCCGTGATCCGGGGACAACTTCCCCGGAGAACTCACGGCGCGCCTCAGGCTGCTGCAACGTCACGCCAGCTTCTGCCACCGCAGGCTCGCCCCGCCTCCTCTGTACCGCTCCCTCCCCCTGGCCTGACTGAGCCAGAGCCCCCAGATCAGCTGCTCCTTTAACCTCGTTCTGTCTGGGCGGGGAACAGACGCCCTCAGGCGACCTACATGCAGAGGCGGGTCCAAATCCAAAGCTGAACCCCGGGAGCTGTACGAACAAAGAAGAGAAAGGGAAATCTCTCCCAGCAGACTCAGAAGTACCGGATTAAAGCTCCACAAACAACTTGATGTGCCTGCATCTGTTGAATACCTGAATAGACAACGAATCATCCCAAATTCAGGAGGTGGACTTTGGGAGCAGGATATATTAATTTTTCCCCTTTTCCCTTTTTTGTGAGTGTATATGTGTATGCTTCTGGGTGAGATTTTGTCTGTATAGCTTTGCTCTCACCATTAGTCCTAAGGTTAGGTCCGTCCATTTTTTTTGTTTTTTTTTGTTTTTTTACTTAAAAAAAAATTTTATTTTCCCTAATAAATGTTTTCTTAATAATTTTTTCCTTATTTTCTATTTTTAAAAAATTTAAAAAAATATTTTTAATAAGTTTTTTCATATTTTTTATTTAAAAAAATTTTTTTCTTAATAAATTTTTTTCTTAATAAATTTTTTATTTTTTATTATAAAAAATTAATAAATCTATTTTTAAAAATTAAAAAAATTTTCCTTAATAAATTTATTCTTAATAATTTTTTTCTTATTTTTTATTATAATAGCTTTATTTTATTTTAATTTATTTTATCCTCTTTCTTTCTTTCTTTCTATTTTTTCTCCCTTTTATTCTGAGCCATGTGGATGAAAGGCTCTTGGTGCTCCAGCCAGGCATCAGGGCTGTGCCTCTGAGGTGGGAGAGCCAACTTCAGGACACTGGTCCACAAAAGACCTCCCAGCTCCACGTAATACCAAATGGCGAAAATCTCTCAGAGATCTCCATCTCAACATCAAGACCCAGCTTCACTCAACAACCAGCAAGCTACAGTGCTGGACACCCTATGCCAAACAACTAGCAAGACAGGAACACAGCCCCATCCATTAGCAGAGAGGCTGCCTAAAATCATAATAAGGCCACAGACATCCCAAAACACACCACCAGACGTGGACAAGCCCACCAGAAAGACAAGATCCAACCTCATCCACCAGAACACAGGCACTAGTCCCCTACACCAGGAAGCCTACACAACCCACTGAACCAACCTTAGCCACTGGGGACAGATACCAAAAGCAACGGGAACTACGAACCTGCAGCCTGTGAAAAGGAGACCCCAAACACAGTAAGATAAGCAAAATGAGAAGACAAAAAAACACACAGCAGGTGAAGGAGCAGGGTCAAAACACACCAGACCTAACAAATGAAGAGGAAATAGGCAGTCTACCTGAAAAAGAATTCAGAATAATGATAGTAAAGATGATCCAAAATCTTGGAAATAGAATAGACAAAATGCAAGAAACATTTAACAAGGACGTAGAAGAACTAAAGAGGAACCAAGCAACGATGAAAAACACAATAAATGAAATTAAAAATGCTCTAGACGGGATCAATAGCAGAATAACTGAGGCAGAAGAACGGATAAGTGACCTGGAAGATAAAATAATGGAAATAACTACTGCAGAGCAGGATAAAGACAAAAGAATGAAAAGAACTGAGGACAGTCTCAGAGACCTCTGGGACAACATTAAACACACCAACATTCGAATCATAGGGGTCCCAGAAGAAGAAGAGAAAAAGAAAGGGACTGAGAAAATATTTGAAGAGATTATAGTTGAAAGCTTCCCTAATATGGGAAAGGAAATAGTTAATCAAGTCCTGGAAGCACAGAGAGTCCCATACAGGATAAATCCAAGGAGAAACACACCAAGACACATATTAATCAAACTATCAAAAATTAAATATAAAGAAAACATATTAAAAGCAGCAAGGGAAAAACAACAAATAACACACAAGGGAATCCCCATAAGGTTAACAGCTGATCTTTCAGCAGAAACTCTGCAAGCCAGAAGGGAGTGGCAGGATATACTTAAAGTGATGAAGGAGAAAAACCTACAACCAAGGTTACTCTACCCAGCAAGGATCTCATTCAGATTTGATGGAGAAATTAAAACCTTTACAGACAAGCAAAAGCTGAGAGAGTTCAGCACCACCAAACCAGCTTTACAACAAATGCTAAAGGAACTTCTCTAGGCAAGAAACACAAGAGAAGGAAAACACCTACAATAACAAACCCAAAACATTTAAGAAAATGGGAATAGGAAAATACATATCGATAATTACCTTAAATGTAAATGGATTAAATGCTCCCACCAAAAGACACAGACTGGCTGAATGGATACAAAAACAAGACCCATATATATGCTGTCTACAAGAGACCCACTTCAGACCTAGAGACACATACAGACTGAAAGTGAGGGGATGGAAAAAGATATTCCATGCAAATGGAAATCAAAAGAAAGCTAGAGTAGCAATTCTCATATCAGACAAAATAGACTTCAAAATAAAGACTATTACAAGAGACAAAGAAGGACACTAGATAATGATCAAGGGATTGATCCAAGAGGAAGTTATAACAATTGTAAATATTTATGCACCCAACATAGGAGCACCTCAATACATAAGGCAAATACTAACAGCCATAAAAGGGGAAATCGACAGTAACACAATCATAGTAGGGGACTTTAACACCCCACTTTCACCAATGGACAGATCATCCAAAATGAAAATAAATAAGGAAACACAAGCTTTAAATGATACATTAAACAAGATGGACTTAATTGATATTTATAGGACATTCCACCCAAAAACAACAGAATACATATTTTTCTCAAGTGCTCATGGAACATTCTCCAGGATAGATCATATCTTGGGTCACAAATCAAGCCTTGGTAAATTTAAGAAAATTGAAATCGTATCAAGTATCTTTTCCGACCACAATGCTATGAGACTAGATATCAATTACAGGAAAAGATCTGTAAAAAATACAAACACATGGAGGCTACACAATACACTACTTAATAATGAAGTGATCACTGAAGAAATCAAAGGGGAAATCAAAAAATACCTAGAAACAAATGACAATGGAGACACGACGACCCAAAACCTATGGGATGCAGCAAAAGCAGTTCTAAGAGGGAAGTTTATAGCAATACAAGCCTACATCAAGAAACAGGAAACATCTCGAATAAACAACCTAACCTTGCACCTAAAGCAATTAGAGAAAGAAGAACAAAAAAACCCCAAAGCTAGCAGAAGGAAAGAAATCATAAAGATCAGATCAGAAATAAATGAAAAAGAAATGAAGGAAACAATAGCAAAAATCAATGAATCTAAAAGTTGGTTCTTTGAGAAGATAAACAAAATTGATAAACCATTAGCCAGACTCATCAAGAGAAAAAGGGAGAAGACTCAAATCAATAGAATTAGAAATGAAAAAGGAGAAGTAACCACTGACACTGCAGAAATACAAACGATCATGAGAGATTACTACAAGCAACTCTATGCCAATAAAATGGACAACCTGGAAGAAATGTACAGATTCTTAGAAATGCACAACCTGCCAAGACTGAACCAGGAAGAAATAGAAAATATGAACAGACCAATCACAAGCACTGAAATTGAAACTGTGATTAAAAATCTTCCAACAAACAAAAGCCCAGGACCAGATGGCTTCACAGGCGAATTCTATCAAACGTTTAGAGAAGAGCTAACACCTATCCTTCTCAAACTCTTCCAAAATATGGCAGAGGGAGGAACACTCCCCAACTCATTCTACGAGGCCACCATCACCCTGATACCAAAACCAGACAAAGATGTCACAAAGAAAGAAAACTACAGGCCAATATCACTGATGAACATAGATGCAAAATTCCTCAACAAAATACTAGCAAACAGAATCCAACAGCACATTAAAAGGATTATACACCATGATCAAGTGGGGTTTATTCCAGGAATGCAAGGATTCTTCAATATACGAAAATCAATCAACGTGATACATCACATTAACAAACTGAAGGAGAAAAACCATATGATCATCTCAATAGATGCAGAGAAAGCTTTCGACAAAATTCAACACCCATTTATGATAAAAGCCCTGCAGAAAGTAGGCATAGAGGGAACTTTCCTCAACATAATAAAGGCCATATATGACAAACCCACAGCCAACATTGTCCTCAATGGTGAAAAACTGAAACCATTTCCCCTAAGATCAGGAACAAGACAAGGTTGCCCACTCTCACCACTATTATTCAACATAGTTTTGGAAGTGTTAGCCACAGCAATCAGAGAAGAAAAAGAAATAAAAGGAATCCAAATCGGAAAAGAAGAAATAAAGCTGTCACTGTTTGCAGATGACATGATACTATACATAGAGAATCCTAAAGATGCTACCAGAAAACTACTAGAGCTAATCAATGAATTTGGTAAAGTAGCAGGATACAAAATTAATGCACAGAAATTTCTTGCATTCCTATATGCTAATGATGAAAAATCTGAAAATGAAATTAAGAAAACACTCCCATTTACCATTGCAACAAAAAGAATAAAATATCTAGGAATAAACCTACCTAAGGAGACAAAAGACCTGTATGCAGAAAATTATAGGACACTGATGAAAGAAATTAAAGATGATACAAATAGATGGAGAGATATACCATGTTCTTGGATTGGAAGAATCAACATTGTGAAAATGACTCTGCTACCCAAAGCAATCTACAGATTCAATGCAATCCCTCTCAAACTACCACTGGCATTTTTCACAGAACTAGAACAAAAAATTTCACAATTTGTATGGAAACACAAAAGACCCCGAATAGCCAAAGCAATCTTGAGAATGAAAAATGGAGCTGGAGGAATCAGGCTCCCTGACTTCAGACTATATTACAAAGCTACAGTAATCAAGACAGTTTGGTACTGGCACAAAAACAGAAATATAGATCAATGGAACAGGATAGAAAGCCCAGAGATAAACCCACGCACATATGGTCACCTTATCTTTGATAAAGGAGGCAAGCATATACAGTGGAGACAAGACAGCCTCTTCAATAAGTGGTGCTGGGAAAATTGGACAGGTACATGTAAAAGTATGAAATTAGAACACTCCCTGACACCATACACAAAAATAAACTCAAAATGGATTAAAGACCTAAATGTCAGGCCAGACACTATCAAACTCTTAGAGGAAAACATAGGCAGAACACTCTATGACATAAATCACAGCAAGATCCTTTTTGACCCAGGTCCTAGAGAAATGGAAATAAAAACACAAATAAACAAATGGGACCTAATGAAACTTAAAAGCTTTTGCACAGCAAAGGAAACCATACACAAGACCAAAAGACAACCCTCAGAATGGGAGAAAATATTTGCAAATGAAGCAACTGACAAAGGATTAATCTCCAAGATTTACAAGCAGCTCATGCAGCTCAATAACAAAAAAACAAACAACCCAATCCAAAAATGGGCAGAAGGCCTACATATACATTTCTCCAAAGAAGATATACAGATTGCCAACAGACACATGAAAGAATGCTCAACATCATTAATCATTAGAGAAATGCAAATCAAAACTACAATGAGGTATCATCTCACACCAGTCAGAATGGCCATCATCAAAAAATCTAGAAACAATAAATGCTGGAGAGGGTGTGGAGAAAAGGGAACCCTCTTGCACTGTTGGTGGGAATGTAAATTGATACAGCCACTATGGAGAACAGTATGGAGGTTCCTTAAAAAACTAAAAATAGAACTACCATACGACCCAGCAATCCCACTACTGGGCATATACCCTGAGAAAACCATAATTCAAAAAGAGTCATGTACCAAAATGTTCATTGCAGCTCTATTTACAATAGCCAGGACATGGAAGCAACCTAGGTGTCCATCATCGGATGAATGGATAAAGAAGATGTGGCACATATATACAATGGAATATTACTCAGCCATAAAAAGAAATGAAATGGAGGTATTTGTAATGAGGTGGATGGAGTTAGAGTCTGTCATACAGAGTGAAGTAAGTCAGAAAGAGAAAAACAAATACAGTACGCTAACACATATATATGGAATCTAAGAAAAAAAAAAAAAAAGGTCATGAAGAACCTAGTGGCAAGACGGGAATAAAGACACAGACTTACTAGAGAATGGACTTGAGGATATGGGGAGGGGGAGGGGTGAGATGTGACAGGGTGAGAGAGTGTCATGGACATATATACACTACCAAATGTAAAATACATAGCTAGTGGGAAGCAGCCGCATAGCACAGGGAGATCAGCTCGGTGCTTTGTGACCACCTAGAGGGGTGGGATAAGGAGGGTGGGAGGGAGGGAGATGCAAGAGGGAAGAGATATGGGAACATATGTATATGTATAACTTATTCACTTTGTTATAAAGCAGAAACTAACACACCATTGTAAAGCAATTATACTTCAATAAAGATGTTTAAAAAACAAACAAACAAACAAACAGAGATAGCAACACAATAACTGAAATGAAAAATACACTAGAAGGAATCAATAGCAGAATAACTGAGGCAGAAGAATGGATAAGTGACCCGGAAGACAGAATGGTGGAATTCACTGCTGCGGAACAGGATAAAGAAAAAAGAATGAAAAGAAATGAAGACAGCCTAAGAGACCTCTGGGACAACATTAAACACAACAACATTCTCATTATAGGGGTCCCAGAAGGAGAAGAGAGAAAGGACCCAAGAAAATATTTGAAGAGATTATAGTCGAAAACTTCCCTAACATGGGAAAGGAAATAGCCACCCAAGTCCAGGAAGTGCAGAGAGTCCCATACAGGGTAAACCTAAGGAGAAACACGCCAAGACACATGGTAATCAAACTGGCAAAAATTAAAGACAAAGAAAAATTATTGAAAGCAGCAAAGGAAAAATAACAAATAACATACAAGGGAACTCCCATAAGGTTAACAGCTGATTTCTCAGCAGAAACTCTACAAGCCAGAAGGGAGTGGCATGATATACTTAAAGTGATGAAAGGGAAGAACCTACAACAAAGATTACTCTACCCTGAAAGGATCTCATTCAGATTCGATGGAGAAATCAAAAGCTTTACAGACAAGCAAAAGCTAAGAGAATTCAGCACCACCAAACCAGCTCTACAATAAATGCTAAAGGAACTTCTCTAACGGGGAAACACAAGAGAAAAAAAGGACCTACAAAAACAAACACCAAAAAATTAAGAAAATGGTAATAGGAACATAGATATCAATAATTACCTTAAATGTGAATGGATTAAATGCTCCAACCAAAAGACACAGGCTTGCTGAATAGAAACAAAAACAAGACCTATATATATGCTGTCTACAAGAGACCCACTTCAGACCTAGGGACACATACAGACTGAAAGTGAGCGGATGGAAAAAGATATTGCATTGAATCTGAAGATTGCTTTGGGTAGTATAGTCATTTTCACAATGTTGATTCTTCCAATCCAAGAACATGGTATATCTCTCCATCTATTTGTATCATCTTTAGTTTCTTTCAACAGTGTCTTATAATTTTCTGCATACAGGACTTTTTTGTCTCCTTAGGTAGGTTTATTCCTAGGTATTTTATTCTTTTGGTTGCAATGGTAAATGGGAGTGTTTTCTTAATTTCACTTTCAGATTTTTCATCATTAGAGACGTGGCTGCAACTAGAGACTGTCATACAGAGTGAAGTAAGTCAGAAAGAGAAAAATAAACATCGTATATTAACGCATATATGTGGAACCTAGAAAATGGTACACATGAACCAGTTTGCAGAGCAGAAATTGAGACACAGAAGTAGAGAACAAACGTATGAACACCAAGGGGGGAAAGCGGCAGGGGGTGGTGGTGTGATGAATTGCGAGATTGGGATTGACATGTATACACTGATGTGTATAAAATGGATGACTATAAGAAAAATAAATAAATAAATAAACATTTTTTTAAAAAGATACAAGAAAGCAAAGCCAGTTACCAGCTTAATTACTAAAGTGATTATAAAGCTACTATTTAAGATAGTTAAATTTTTTACCCTGGAATCAGCTTTGGAGGTGATACTTTTGGATAACTGCCGGATAACTAGACCATAATTGTTTTAGAAATAATTATCATAAAATTGATTAAAATTCTGCTCAAAAATACAAGAATCTAAATCAGAATAAAATAGTTATAGTTAGAGAATATTCTTTCCAGGAAAGAGATCAGAGATGTAAGGTACAATTTCATGGCTGAGTCTATGATATAATGTACTCCTTCTGCTATTTCCTAGCTAGCACTTCAATGCCAAACTCTACCTGGGACTAATAACACAGATTCCTGAGCTTTATCAGGTCTTAGGATAAAATATATGGACCCTCTGCAGTAGAATGCACTTAACACCACACACAGAAAATTAGGTTCATGAACATCCCCGCTTCACATCATTCTCACCCTCAAGCTAGGGGTCCATAACTTCGAGTCAAGAACTCAGAGACTAGAGAAAAAAAAGGCACAGCACTGTTTAAATGTTTTAATAACTGCACTACACACTTTAAAGGCATAATGTGTAATGCAAAATTTGACTGACAGATACAACATAGTGCCAATGATGTCTCAAATGATTTAACATCTTTTCTTCACAACTGCCCTCCTCTTATCACTAAATGACAAACACTAGGCTAATCTCAAACAACTGAAAGTAAATGACTCCCAGTTCTGAGATCTACTACATCAGATCATACTACCTGCAAATTAAAAGACTAGATAATCAAATGGCTCAAAATGCCATTCGATGTAAATCCAATGCAAAGTTTCTAATGATAAAAATTAAAGAATAGCCATAGTGTTCCAACTAACTATTTTCAGAGACAGAATACCATCCTAAATCCAGGATGAATACCAAAGCATATCAATACAAGCTTATCTGAATATAATCCATTTCGTATGGGCTTCAAACTAGAGAGTTCAGGAAATGAGCACCAAGCACAGACTTTCACCTTTGTCCGCTGACCCACCTTTGCTCATTCACCTCTTCTTCTGGTGCGATCATAAGCGTCGTGTGTTCAATAACAAATATACTTTCTTCTATTCCTCTGGGAAGAAACCTATCTATAATTATTTGGGGCTAAGTCTAAATATAGACCTTCTGCTTTAGAGAACATCATTCAGTAGATTTTCATTAAGTTACTATTTTGAAAAGTTGACTTGAGCACTGTGTACATAAAATACATGCCAACAAAGTAGCTGACCCTGTTTTATCCAGCTTGTTTTAACCATTCATACGGTTGTTTATCCAGCCACAAAAATCACCCATGAAAATCATTGCAGTGAACTCAACACAGGACTATATGCTTATCTTTGAATCCTAAGAACTGAGCACATACAAGGATGGCTTCCTTACAGCTTCAGACCATGCCATTTATAACCACACACATAAGGAACAGTTGATAACAGCCATTCTAGAGGACCACTTGCCACTGTGAATCAACAGCCTTAAAAATACCTACACTTTTTAAGTTCTGCATATCCCTTTTTAAGAATTTATCCCGAGATAATAATCATGAAAGCATATAAAGATCTATAAAAAAGAATGGTTATAATGGCACAATTTATAATAATAAGATGCTTTATTAAAAGTTTAAATGCCCAGCAATAAAGGATTAAGCAGCTATCACGTGGCATAGCTGTATGATATGGTCATTGGAAATTATATTTTAGAAGATATTTTATGACATGAGAAGATTATTACATGTCATGAACTGTAGAAAAAAAAAGAGGCTACAAAACACTAAGCTAAGTACAAACCTGTATTTCAAAAATAAATTTATGTGTAGATAAAGACTTGAGAGAATATATACAAAAATATAACTGTAGTTAATCCCTGGGGTGGTGAGATTATAGATGTTTTAAGTTTTATCCTTATTGCTTCTCTGCATTTTCTGTTCATTTTTATAGTAAACATACATTACTTCTATAAAAAATAAAAAGTCAATTTTTCTTCAAGCTATAAAATTTAGCAAAAAAGTGGCAAATATAAAATTCCCATAAAAATTATAATTTTTTGGAAAAGAAAATTTGGAGATGTTGCCAATCTACTACATATAACAAAAAGGAAATTTCTGCTGTCATGAGGGATGTTACATGATTCCTTTGTTGCAGAGTCACAACTAACCCCCAACTACTCATTTGAAATAGAAGGTGCCGCTATCACTACTGTATTTTCCTTTACATCATGCTCACTTCTACCCCTTGTTGGTAAACTCATGATTTTTCTCATCTCTCCCTTTCCTCCTTTTTATTAGTAAAGAAATTTTTTCTTACCAACAAAAAACTACTACCTTGAAATATAATTTATTATCTGAACTGACTTCCAGCTAAGAAGTCTTTTCCTTAAAAAGAAAGCAGGAAGGAAACAATAACCAGAAGGAAGGAAGAAAGTTCAGAAGGAATAAAGAACAATGAAATTGTATGCCTGTACTGATCAGAAATGAGGGAGAAAGAGACAGAGAGAGAGAATCCCTTCTTCCTAATATTTTTATGTTCTCTTGGGTTATGCTAAGTCTGCTGAGGGGAAAAAAAAAAACAACTACCTGCCTTCAGGAGAAAGGTAATAATAATTCAAAAAGTAAATGACTAACCCTGAGTTGCTACTATATAACACTCACTATGACAAGTTTAAGGTTTACTTTGATTACTGGATATGATTTCTAAGGCGTAGCTGGGCTTTTATATATTAAACATAAGCAATAGAGCAGATTACCAAAATAAAGTAACTTACATGACAACACCCACACAATTTCCTAATTCAAACCCCAGGCAGGAACTCAACTTTTAAATTTAGTCCTTAGTTCTGCATCAGCCATATTAGTCTTTATAAAAGCTATCTCCAGCCTCAGTTTTTCACTTCTTTGAGTTAGCTGGTGTGGGAGAGGTGGGAAAATCAGAGGGGTAAGGAGAGAGAGTGAGAGAAAGGGAAGAGGCTAAAAGGGAAGGAGGAAAGGGAGGAAAGGGGGAAAACATAAGATAAAGAAAAGAGGAGAGAAAGGTAAGAAAAGTGGGAGAGAAATAGTGCTTAGATATTGATTGGTAAGAGAAATAGATAATTTTACATACATAAAATACATTAATGTTCATAACATAAAAATAGAATTTAAGGAGAAAATCATAGTATTTTATCAAACTTAAGTTTTGCAATTTATCTAGGAAAAAAAAAGCAGATTTTATTTTTTTTTAAAGAAAAAGACGCAAAAAGACACTTGGATACATATCATTATGCATTTGTCCAGACGCTGAGAATGTACAACACCATGAGTGAACGGTAATGTAAACTATGTACCCTGGGTGGTAATGATGTGCCAATGTAGGTTTATCAATTGTAACAAAGTTACCACTCTGGTGGAGGATGTTGCTAATGGGGGAAGCTATGTGTGTGGGGGCAGGAGAAATACGGGAAATCTCTCTACCTTCCCCTCAATCTTGCTGTGAAGCTAAAATTTGACTCTAAAAATTTGTCTTAATAAAAAAAACTAAAAATTCATATATACATGACTATATAGAAACTGTCAATGACTGACAAAAGTAAATCTGAAAGCCAGACAAGTGAAGAGGATCAAAATAATAAACTGATTTTCTAAGGAAGTGACACCAAAAAGGACCTAATGAAATGAAATCTTACAAAATAATTAGATTTTATGGACATGTTCTTCACATCCCAGTACACAAATGTCTTCCAAAGTAATTTATTCAACATGGTAAAATATCACAAAAATGTCCCTCAATTACTAATTTACCAATATTCACTACTTCCCTACGCTCATTCATGCATTCATCCCGAACATAATTCCTGAATATCTACTTCGTGCCACGCACTGTGCCAGGCACTGCTGATACCTAAGAGCCACGTGAATAAACACAGGGTAGATTATCCATAATAACTCAAACATGAGTCAATAATAGCACTGAAATTCAGAAACAATTAAAATTTCAGTTTAGCCAAAATGTTCAATTATCCTTTCTACTGTTACCTTCATCCTAACATCCAAGACTAGTAAAACTTAACCAATTCCAGATTCAATTTTCCTTTCTGGTGAATTTGCTTATGAGTCACAAGAAAGGTACAAAAGCAAGAGGAGACTCAAAAGACCTAAAATCTCCACTAACTTTAAAGGAAGAGCTTTTCCTTATATATAAAGTCACTCTTCAAACACTGCGCTCACAAATAATATTTCAATTTAAAAGAAAAAGATCAGCATGAGAGTTCTAAAAATAGGTTTGTTAGAAAGAAATACAGCCAACCCTAAGTGCTCAAGGACTCTAAATGGCCTAAAGATCCACAATACATAGCAACTGTAAATTTTTCTGAAGCACAAATTTGAATTTGCACACACTGGGAGGCTGGAGAACGGGGAGCCAGTCCCTTTCCCAGGCATGGGCCCTGCCACAGTGCCCCATCTCTACATTTCAGAGACCTTGCTTTTCTACCTGACTTTACTCACATCTTATAATGAATGCCCATAAGAAATAAAATATTACATTCAACCATGGTGGTTTTCCACTCTTCTTATTTTTTTTTTTATAGGAATCCAATTTATTCTTTGATGATTTAGGAACTTTTGTGTTAACCTTTTGTTTTTGTTTTTTTGATTTTTTAAAATTTTTATTGAAATATCGTTCATTTATAATGCTGTTTTAGTTCCAGGTGTACAGCAAAGTGATTCAGTTACATACGTACATACATATATATAGATATATAGATATATATATTCTTTTCTACAATCTCTTCCGTTACAGGTTATTACAAGATATAGTTCCCTGTGTTATACTGTAGGTCCTTGTTGATTGTCTAGTCTATATATAATTGTATGTATATTTTAATCCCAAACTCCTAATTTATCCCTCCCCGCCCTCCCCTTTGGTAACCATAAGTTTGTTTTCTATGTCTGTGAGTCAGTTTCCATTTTGTAAACAAGTTCATTTGTATCATTTTTTAGATTCCACATATAAGCAATATCATAGGATATTTGTCTTTCTCTGTCTGGCTTACTTCACTTAGTATGATAATTCCTAGGTCCATCCATGTTGCTGCAAATGGCATTATTTCACTCTTTTTTAAGGCTGAGTAATATTCTATTGTATATATCCACACCACATCTTCTTTATCCATTCACCTGGACACTTAGGTTGCTTCCATGTCTTGGCTATTGTAAACAGTGCTGCTATGAACATGGAGGTGCATGTATCTTTTCGAATTATGTCTCTGGATATATGCCCAGGAGTGGGATTGCAGCATCATATGGCAGCACTATTTTTAGTTTTTTAAGGAACCTCCATACTGTTCTCCATAATGGCTGTACCAATTTACATGCCCACCAACAGTGTAGGAGGGTTCCTTTTTCTGCACACCCTCGCCAGAATTTATTATTTGTAGACTTTTTGATGATGGCCATTCTGACAGGTGTGAGGTGATACCTCATTGGACTTTTGATTTGCATTCCTCTAATAATTATCGATGTTGAGAATCATTTCATGTGCCTTTTGCCCGTCTGTTTGTCTTCTTTGGAGAAATGTCTTTTTAGATCGCCTGCCTATTTTTTGATTGGGTTGTTTGTTATTTTGATATTGAGTTGTATGAGCTGTTTGTATATTTTGGAGATTAATCCCTTATCAGTTGCATCATTTGCAAATATTTTCTCCCATTCTGTCTTTTTGTCTTTTTGTAGGCTTTTTGTTTTGTTTATGGTTTCCTTTACGTGCAAAAAGCTTTTAAGTTTAATTAGGTTGCACTTGTTTATTTTTGTTTTTATTTCCATTACTCTAGGAGATGGATCCAAAAAGATATGCTGCATTTTATGTCAAAGAGTGTTCTGCCTATGTTTTCCTCTAGGAGTTTTATAGTATCCAGTCTTACATTTAGGTCTTTAATCCATTTTGAGTTTATTTTTGTGGATGGTGTTAGAGAATGTTCTAATTTCATTCTTTTACATGTAGCTGTCCAGTTTTCCCAGCACCACTTAATGAAAAGGCTGTCTTTTCTCCATCATATATTCTTGCCTCCTTTGTTGTGGATTAATTGACTATAAGTGTGTGGGCTTATTTCTGGACTTTCCATCCTGTTCCGCTGATCTGTGTGTCTTTTTTGTGCCAGTACCAGACTGTTTTGATTACTGTAGCTTTGTAGTATAGCCTGAAGTCAGGGACCCTGATTTCTTCAGCTCCATTTTTCTTTCTCAAGATTGCTTTGGCTATTTGGGGTCTTCTGTGTTTCCATACAAATTGTAAAATTTTTTGTTCTAGTTCTGTGAAAAATGGTAATTTGATAGGAATTGCATTAAATCTGTATATTGCCTTGGGTAGTATAGTCATTTTGACAACATTGATTCTTCCAATCCAATAACACGGTATATCTTTCCATTTGTCTGTGTCATCTTTGATTTCTTTCAGCAGTGTCTTATAGTTTTCTGAGTACAGGTCTTTTGCCTCCTTAGGTAGGTTTATTCCTAGGTATTTTATTCTGGTTGATGCAATGGTAAATGGGATTGTTTCCTTAATTTCTCTTTCTGACCTTTCATTGTTAGTGTATAGAAATGCAACAGATTTCTGTGTATTAATTTTGTATCCTGCAACTTAACCAAATTCATTGATGAGCACTAGTAGTTTTCTGGTAGCCACTTTAGGATTTTTTATGTATAGTATCATGTCATCTGCAAACAGTGACAGTTTTACTTCCTCTTTTCTTGGATTCCTTTTATTTCTTTTTCTTCTCTGATTGCTGTGACTCGGACTTCCAAAACTATGTTGAATAAAAGTGGTGAGAGTGGACATCCTTGTCTTGTTGCTGATCTTAGAGGAAATGCTTCAGCTTTTCACCATTGAGTATGATGTTAGCTGTGGGTTTGTCATATATGGCCCTTATTATGTTAAGGTAGGTTCCCTCTATGCCCACTTTCTGGAGAGTTTTTATCATAAATGGGTGTTGAATTCTGTCAAAAGCTTTTTCTGCATCTACTGAGATGATCATATGTTTTTTTATTCTTCAATTTGTTAATGTGGTGTATCACACTGATTGATTTGCATATATTGAAAAATCTTTGCATCCCTGGGATAAATCCCATTTGATCATGGTGTATTATCCTTTTGTATTGTTGGATTCAGTTTGCTTGTATTTTGTTGAGCATTTTTGCATCTATGTTCATCAGTGATATTGGCCTGTAATTTTCTTTTTTTGTGGTATCTTTGTCTGGTTTTGGTATCAGGGTGATGGTGGCCTCATAGAATGAGTTTGGAAAGTGTTCCTTCCTCTGCATTTTTTGGAATACTTTCAGAAGGATAGGTGTTGGTTTTCCACTATTCTTAAACCACTTGAAGACAAGTAATGTCTTGTTATCTTTATATCACTAGCCTGTAACATCATATGTCTCATAGCAGGAACCACAGTAATAATGATGATGATAGTTAACATTGGGAGCTTACTACAGGAGTACATGGCACTGTTTTAAGTGTTCTGTGTATATTGTTCAATTTTCACAGCTTAATAACATACTATTATTAATCGCATTTTACACATGAGAAATCTGAGGCTCAGAGTCAACATCTGTTGTTGAAGAAATGAATGGCATGGGAAGAACATGGTCTTTTGATACAAAGAGAATTGACACAGTTCAAATTCTGGTTTTTACACACTGTGCTCCCTTGAGAAATTTACTTACTTGTTCTGAACTTCAGTTTCCTCATGTGTAAAATGGAGGTCATATTTACCTCACTGTGCTGCTGTGAAGACTCAATGTGACAACACCTGAAAGCACCCAGATCACTACCTGGACATAAGAGGCCCTCCACGGTTAGTCCTTTTCCTCCCACTCCTCTACCCTTTCCCTTTATCACTCACCCTGCCCAGGAAAAGTAGACTGGAAATATCTTTTCATCCCACCCCCAGTGGTTCTCAAACTTTGGTTGGTTATTAGAATCACCTGGGGAACTTGGTGAACTTTCCTTCAATCTATCAGCATCAACCTAGAAGGCTTCTCAGACATTTCCTTGATTTCTTCACCAGCGAAGAGAAGGGTAGGTATTAAAGGGTAAGCAGGAGTTAATAATTTGCAAAAGTAAAACATCAGTCGGTGGCACATATCAGCAACTGAGCTGTATGTCCTTTTCCTCTTGTCCCTCCCACCCCCCCCAGTTAACTGTTACATTCCACCCACGACTTCAGCTTATTAGAACAGCAGGAAACCTGTGTTAGCCTAAGCAGCAAGTGGGGAAGTGACAGAACTAGAAGACAAATGTACAGTTTTCATTCAACTTATCAATGCCAACAACTAAATTGCAGAGTAACTCAAAACTGACAAAAATCTTCAATGGGGACAAAACTATTATCAGTCTTACAAAGAAGAAACAGTTCAGTAGAATATTGGTTTACAGAAAACAATAATCTCCCAGGCAGTGATTAAACGGGCTTCCAATAAACTAATAGGCAGAAAACAATTATGTTAAAAATTATGCTAATATTGATTTTAATTCCCTGTTCAAATTTATGAAGAGTTAATTGCTTTTTTATTTCAGAAAATTTGAACATTTACAATAAATCTTCAGGAAGCCCAAACTCCACATAAGGACTCCAAGAGAACTTAATAGTTAGAAAGAACTGGAATAGCAATAATGTGTAGTTTTCCAATTAATTAATTAATTTCTAAATATTATTCAACTATTTGAGTAAATAACTTTGAGAAAGTAAAAAGAATTAAAGTTAGCTTTAGATTTCTGGAGAGTCATGCAATCAAAGCTCTATTATCTAGGACTTACCCATAAGAAAACACTAAAACCTGGTATTTCTGATATTCCCCAATATATATCTTCAACCTAGTGGCCAGTACCCGTAATAAAAGCGGCTTAATGCTTCCAAGCATAATGAACACAGATGGAGTAGTCAATCTTCCCTAAGAGATGTTTCTCTCTTTAGAAATCTATGAAAAATTACCACAAATTAATTGAACCAATATTTTCTGAATACCAGCTCTGAGCTGGGGCATATACAAAGAATAATTATGATATAACTAATATTTATAACTACTACAGACACTAGACTAGATTTTAAATCCTCTGAGTAAAGGAGTGAAATAAATTTGTTCATCTTTATTCCAAACTCTCTTTAAGCCTAACACACAGAGATATAACACACATATACTATGCTTTATTATGAAGTTATATTCATTAATCTAATTAATTAATATATCTATACAAGGGGGGGGACATGGTTGCCAAGAAAATGGGGTAGGACAACCCAGAGGATATCTTCTCAAACAAGGGATGAAGCAAAGGCTCTGGGACAAAAACATAATTACTTTGGTACACAGTGGCTGAACTTGATGAGCCTTGAGAGAAACCTGTGGAAGAGAAGAATATTCTGGAGGTGGAAAACCTCGGACAGTACAGTAAGCAACCTTCCCCCTGCACACGTAATTATGGGACACTAACGCTGTGCTTACACAAATAACATACCAATGTTGTCTCTTCCCACCCCCACCCACCCTCATAAACAAAACATGTAGGCTGCTTCGAAAGGTCACTGAACAAATACACAATATCCTCTGGTGTGAAGATGTGAAAATATGATAGCTTACGAATATTATAGAGCTTAAAATTGTAATTATAGGGACTTCCATGGTGGTCCAGTGGGTAAGACTCCATGCTCGCAATGCAGGGGGCCTGGGTTCCATCCCTGGTTGGGGAACTAGATCCCGCATGCATGCCGCAACTAAGAGTCCGCATGCTGCAACTGAAGATCCTGCATGCCGCAACAAAGATCCCACGTGCCACAACTAAGACCGGCACAGCCAAAATAAATAAATAAATAAATATTTTTAAAATTGTAATTATAATTCAATTATCTGTTTCTTCTTTTCCTGGCTAGACTGTAAGCACTCTGTGGATAGACACTAGGACCATGTCTCCCTGTATTCAAGATATTACCTCAGATCTGGACCAGGGAAATACAGGCAGGTAATGAATATTACCTAAATGAATGAAAAGTGAATCAATCCACTCGTAACAGGTAGGAGATAAATAAATGAACAAAAACAGGTTAAGCAGAAGGTCAGACTGAGGGGAGAAGGAAACTTGGAAGGTCAGACAGTTCTAAAAATATCCTGATTAAAAGCTAAAGGCTAACATGCACTTTCATCAAAATACAGTCTATGAAAAGTAGTGTTTGACAAATCCAGGTTTAGAATAAGGAAATGGATTCCTTTTAAATAATTATATAATGTATTCTTTGTACTTCCACTCATCAATAATTTTAAAGCTTTTGCTTTTTTAGGATAAAAAAGTCTGTCTTTAACCTATATGCATTCCACATATTTAAGACACTCATACATTTCCAAGAGGTCAAGTAAAGAACATGAAAAAGCTGGCTAATGCCTTCCTAGGTATATGTTCATTCACATCTATCCAGGCATCAGATTTTTATCCCTAAAATCTCCTTAAAAAATGAGTTTGTAAAAAACAGAAATAGAAAAAAATGTCATTTAGATCAAGAGGGAGAAAACCTTTGCCCAGTGTGACACCTGAACTTGGCTCAGTCTTTCATGTCCATCATGTCATATAATTACCATTTCTTTTTTGTGATGAGAACATTTAAAATCTACTCTCTTAGCAAATTATGACACTCTGTGTTGTTCATAAGATAATCTCATCTAATTATTTTAATTTCTTCAAGGATATGTTTCATTTGCTAACTTTGCCAGCAAAATTGTAATTTAGACGTGCAGTTCAAAAATTATATATCTCTTGTTCACTTTAGTGTGAAGCAAGTTTAATGAAGGATAGTTATTCCATAGTGGCCTGACGAGAGACTTTACATTTCAAAGTGTTTGTAAGAACAGTGGATTCAATTAAATAAAATGGTCAGAAATATATTCACAATGAAAAAACCAGACTAGAACTTCTTACATTGTTTTTTTTTCCTTCAAGCAAGTAGTCACCAAGCAGAAATTCCACACATATTAGATGCTATAACCATTTCCACATTAAACAGAATTATCACATTGCTATAAAATGTTGACCCCACTTAAGAATCCTGCTGGTCAGTGATTTCATCATTTCATCAAGTATATGAAGGCTGTTATCTTCAACCTGAACGTTGCTACACAAGGTGGTAATACAAACACTGTTTGCTTAAAGGCAGTTATCTGGAAAAAGAAGTCTCTTTGCCAAAATAATGTAAATCATTTCCCAAGATATCTCACAAAGCAGCCTAGACTCCTGACAAACCCCCTATAAGAATGTAGAAACAAGTATCCTTTGAAGGAAAACTACAGATTAATATACTGAAAACAATGCACATAACCAACTTCTAAAAACAGGATCACATTGCCATGCTAATAACTTCATTTTGGTGAGTTAGTTGTTTAAGCTTCCCACTAATCAAATTTTTTAGGATAATTACCAACAAGAGATGAATTCAATTTAAAAAAAAAGAATGCTGAAAGACATGAAAAGTTTTCCTAGTTTATTACACAATGCAAGATTAGTCTGCCAGAGACACTGCCATATTATACCTCCTTCATATCTGTATGTATGTGTGTATAGATACCCACCCTAAGACTTTAAACCAATCTATATTTTTTTCATAATTTATGCTACATAGACATTCCAAGTATCTCTTTTAATCCACAAATGAATATAAAGTGATCCTTTGTAATCAGAGTCCCAGGCAATACTTGTTCATAATTATAGAGTATTTCGGTTACAGAAAATATTAATAGTCTATAGGGGCTTACCTATCAAACCTATGGGAAGCCCTGATTAATTCCAAATTCATCAGGAACTTACCAGATAGCACAAAAGACACTAAAATGCAAATCCTAAAAGCAGTGGTAAGTTTAACAAAACGCTGTTGATATCAAATTTTACAAAGCCATCAATTTGGCGGCCTCATACTGATTTCTTATTTAGCAAAATTATGAGTGTGATGGCAGAATCTTAATGCTTTACAACACAGAGCTCTTCTGGGCATCCAGGTACTCTGCTAACAAGACAGCGACTCTGACTCCTTCATTTACACAAGGACACCAGTGAGCAGGGAAGGGTGGCATAACAAAAAGAGAAAATAACTTGGGAACTCGGGCAGTTGCCCAGGTGATGGTAAAGAGCCAAGATGAAAACCCTGTGGTCGCTAAGCAGCAGCAAAGGCAGAGGAGAGATTCCCTCCAGCTTCGCCGCAGCGGCAGTAAGCTCATATTCGTGGAATCACAGCACACCCTGGTGACAAGAATGGGCTACCTCCAGCTGCCCTGATTAAAGTCACTGAAGGACCAGCAAAGTAGGAAGTAGAGTCAGCTTACCTAACATTTTTTTTATCTTCCTGAGAAGAACCAAAATCACAGAGTACACTCGCACTTTTAAGAAAATAAAGGAAAACCAAAAGAGAGTTTACATAAATCAAATGCTAATGTTAGTTTTAAAGCATCTGGCTTAGTCACTTCCCAGCAGTGTAAGGTTGGGCAAGTTTTTAGATTGTTTCTGCCTTAATTTCACATTAGAGATTTTTAAAAGTATTCACCTTATAGAGTAGCCATAAGAATCAAATAAAGACAATATTTGTAACATGCTTCAAACAGGACCTGGCACAAAGAAAGCACTATATGTTATTTATTTATTTATTATTATTATATTTATTTATTTAATTCATTAAATAAATGAATGAATAAAACCAATGTAGAGATAGAATTTAAGCTGAAAAGGAATTATAATTTTAAGAGCTATAATGTATTGAGTGCTTGCTATGTGCCATCCACTAGGCTCTTTACATACATTCTCCCCTTTAATCTTTATAACAAAACTCTCATCTACAGATGAGGGAAGGCAAACGTGAAGCCCCAAACACCAACCTAGTGAGTGGCAGAGACAGGATTCAAACCTAGGTGTTTCTGACTCCAAAACCTATGCTCTTAACCACTACCACAGGGAAAGTTGATTTTAGTCATCTGTTCCTATTCTATGGATGAGGAAACTAAAGTATCTTAGCTAAAGCCCCATAGTTGGCTGATGGAGAAATGAGGAATTAAGGTATCTTAGCTTACGACAAGCAGATATTTCTTTTCTAAAGTACTAAATATCAATACTATAAAATTCTGTTGCTGCTGGAAATAGTCTCTTGAATCACCCAGGATTATAGTTCATTAAAGATATCCGCCCTACCCCCGACAACACACCCAGGTATACGGCATAGTAAACTAGAAAGTAGAAGAAATTTTTCTCCTTGGGTGGTTGAAGGCAGGAAGGAGGGGTGTCCGGGATGATTCTGTAATATAATCAACTCATTCACCTCAATAAATACCAAGTCTAGTGCCAAAGCATGTGGTAAATTTCAACTTTGTTTTCCCAGCATAGAAGGGAAGACCCATAAGGAGGGCTGGGTAGGTACACAAGCCCACCAGCTGGCTCTCTTGGTCAACATCACTGATGACCAGTTCAAAAATAGAGAGACCTGTGGCAGGTGCCTTCTCCCTGAGTACGCCCAGGCTTGACAATGAAAGAAAAACCAGGCAGTGCCCCCATCCGCAGATGTGGGCTGGAAGTCACGTGGCAGCAGCTGAGACTGAGGTACACACAAGCTCTATCCTACCACTCTCTGCCATGAAAAAGTTGATATCTTAACATAAGGGTGAAAAGATGTGGGTGTATATAATGAAACTACAGGTGCATCTGCAAGATGTGTACCAATTACAGCTCAGTGCTCTCACCCCTACATAAAAGTCAATCAACCCCTTTCTAGGTTGTATAAATCAAACTAAATCAAAGGCTGTGCTCAGAGTCAAGAGAAGACAAACAGAACTAGATTTAAATTCCAGACTTGGTCTTGAACCATAGTCCTGCCGTATACTACCTATGCAACCCCTGGCAAGTCATTTAGCTTTTCTGAGCCTCACTTTTGTTCCCTATAAAATGGAGATAATATCTACTGCAAAGTGTTAATTTAAGGCAGTGGCTCACCAACTGTGGTCTCTGGACCACAGCATTAGCACCACCTGGAAACTTGTTAGAAATGCAAATACAGACTGACCAATTTTGAAACTCAGAGACTGGGGCTCAGCAAATTAGGTTTCGCCTTCCAGGTGACTCTGATGCTCAGGTTTAGAACCACTGCTGTACCTAATTAATTTCAAAAACAAATGTCTGTACCAACATACCTCCTATGCTCTTCCTTTATACTGTTTCCTCCAGAAATGCTCTCCCCATTTTTCTAAACCTTAGCATTCTTTAAGGATCCAGCTCAAATTCCATCTGCCTCCGAAATTCTTTCCAATCATAATAATTCTCTACTCCCCACCCCTAGCATTTACTAGCTAGACCAGTTCTGCCCCATATAGTAGCCACTAGACACATAGAACTACTGAGCACTTAAAATGTAGCTAGTCTGAATTGAGATGTACTGTAATATACACACTGGATTTCAAAGTCTTGGTACAAAAAACAAATATGTAATACCTTAATTTTGTATTGATTGCATGCTGAAATGATAATATTTTGAATATTCTGAGTTAATAAAATATATTATTAAATTAATTTTACCTGTTTGTTTTTACTTTTTAATGTAGCTACTAGAAAATTTTAAATTACATATGTGACTTTCATTATATTTCTATTGAACAATACTAGTCTCAAGTTAGACCATTCATTTGTCAAAGACAAACTACTTAGGTTTTTAAAATTTTCATTTATTTGTTGCACTTCAGTATTGTGTAATAGTTAAGAACTCATTTAGAATAAGATCACCTGAGTTCAAATCCTGGCTGCACTACTGCTTACATTTTTACTCAACTATAACATGTCAATAATAATAGTACTATCTTTATAGATTTGTTGTGAGGGTTAAACAAAATAATATAAGTAAAATGACCATGACAGGTTCATAATAAATGCTCAATAGGATATTATTATTATTCTACATATAGCATAATGATGAAATCATTTTATTCAGAAAAGGATGAAGAGGGAGATGAAAGGAGACATAGATAAGAATCATTTGGAGTTGCCTCATTAGAGTATTTTTCATTGTTTGAAAAATTATAGAAATTGGAAATATTAGTTGTTAGTTTCATTACCCAGAGTTATTTTGGAAGTTAAATATTTATTCATATAAACTACTTTGAGGTAAATAAGTATTGAGTTTAGACCCTGAGATTCTGGGGAGGAGTGGAAACAGCCATGTCTCCTGGTGGATTAATACTGAAGGTTCATGTTGAATAATGTGAACAGAGGACTGGCACCATAATTTGTGGGACTCAGTGCAAAATAAAAATATGTGGCTCCTTTAAATATCAATAAATTATTAAGAATTTCAGGGTGGCAACAGCAAAGCATTAAACCAAGCATGGGACCCTTCGAAGCACAGGCCTTGTGAAGGCAGCCCTTCCGTGAGACTTGTAGACATTTAAGCAATGGAGGATATTTTTCTTCCTCAAATCAAGTTGACACGTCACTTCTTAATAAACAACTGTTGAGCACCTCCTAGCTCTTGAGCACTGGTAGACAGAAGATGAGTGAGCCATTCCTCTCCTGTGAGAAGAGTTGAAGATACCACAGAGAGAGCCCCCATTTAAAACACAGGAAGGGATAATAATAGATAATGTTCTCTGTACCAGAATTAATTTTTCTGTTCTGAAGGTGTGTTAGTCTGTTCACCTGCTATAGCAAAATACCACAGACTAGGTGGCTTATAAACTCCAGGAATTTATTTCTTACAGTTCTGGAGGCGGGGAAGCCCAAGATCAAGGTGCTAGCGTGATTATGTTTTGGTGAGAGCCCTCTTCTTGGTTCATAGCTGGTGCCTTCTCAACTGTGTCCTCACGTGGTGGAAGGGGAGAGGGATCTCTGTGGAGTCTGTTTTGTAAGAACACTAATCCCATTTATGAAGCCTTCACCCTCATGACCTGAGCACCTTCCAAAGGCCCCACCTCCTAATACCATCATCTTTGGGGGTTAGGATTTTAACATATGAATTTTGGGGATACATAAACATTCAGACCATAGCAGAAGGTAAATATAAATAAGTATTATATTTTGAAACAGCAACCAGAAAGAGAAGTTCTCTGGATAATTTCATTGCTTTCTCTTTAAAGAAAGGGAAAAAAAATTTTTTTCTATGGAAAACAAAGAAAATATTTGATGTGCTCAATGAGAAGCCATTTATGATAACATAGCAAAGGAATATAAATATCATGTTACTTGTCCATGATTTAGGTTATTATTGGATTTGAGTGGAGTATTTCCCCATAATTCTATATTCTATATAGAAATAAAACTTGTAAACAATTTTTAAGACAGTGTAAGAGGGCATATTAATTATTGCTTTGTGTTTTGGGCACCATTGGTATAACTGAGGCCCTTTCAATACTGCTGTAAAGTTTGAGGCGCTATATTCTGAGATAAATATATCACATAAAATATGTAAAAGAAAACATTTAACCAAATCTGTGAAGTGGTAAACAAAGTATTTTGTAACAGTTTTAGAGTATACTATTTCATATATACAGCATATTAAAAGTAAGTCTGGAATTACTAAGGAGAATTCCTGTGGTTGATAAAATCTGAAATTTGGTGCGATTCAATGAAATACAAATATTGTGAAATGATCCATGCCAAATGGTTTGTCAGTTACTAGGATTTTGACCATTGCTAGGTAACCTTTGTCTTTCTTGTAGAGAGTCTCTTCAGAATATGAATATGCATTTACTATGTTAAAGGAAAGACCACCATTACTATCATACTAGCTATAAATGATGTATAAACATGATAAACATGTTTATGTAAAGAGACATTTTTCCTTTTACTAGTTCTATAAACAAATGTCTAATGAGTATAGCTGTGAGAAAGTTCCCAAACCAATATTCTTACTCCCCTATGATTTCTTCTAAAACTTTTATAGTTTTTGTGGTTACATTTAACTTTATGATCCATTCACTTCTATTTTTGTATGTGGTATGAGATAACAGTGAAGTTTCTTTTTCTGCATGTAGATGTCCAATTATTCAAGTGCTGCTTGTTGAAAAGATTATTCTTCTGCCACCAAATGGCGTTGGTATTTTTGACAAAAATCAATTGTCCATATATATGTGAGACTATTTCTGGACCCTCTCTTCTGTTCCATTGACCTATGTTCAATCCCAATGATCTGTGTGTGTATCTTGGCACAAATAATAAACTGTCTTCATTATCATGGATCAACAGTAAGTTTGGGAATCATGTAATATAATTCCTCCAAATTTTTTCTTTTTTAAAAACTTATTTGGCTATTCTAGGATCTCTGCATTTCCATATAAATTTTAGAATCACCTCATCAATTTCTATAAGAAAGGCAGCAAGGATTTTGACTGGAGCTATGCTGAACCTATGGATCAATTTGCAGAGAACTGACATCTTAACAATATTTAGTCTTCAAACTCATGAATATAGTATATCTCCCCATTTATTTAGGTCTTCTTTAATTTTTCTCAGCAATGTTTTGAGGTTTTCAGTGAATCAGTCTTTCAAGTACTTTGTTAAATTTATTTCTAAGTAAATCATTTTTTTTGATGCTACTGCAAATGGTACATTTTAATTTCAGTTTCCAAGTGTTTGTTGCTAGTATATAGAAATACAATTGACTTTTCTGTATTGCTCTTGTATCCTGAGACCTTGCTAAGCTCATTTATTAATTCTTTTCTTAAAATTTTTATTGGAGTATAGTTGATTTACAATGTTGTATTAGTTTTGGGGTTTTTTTAAGATTTTTTTTAGTCTTTACTGAATTTGTTACAATATTGCTTCTGTTTTATGTTTTGGTTTTTCGGCCACGAGGCATGTGGGATCTTAGCTCCCTGACCAGGGATCTGAAGCCACACCCCCTTCACTGAAAGGCTAAGTCTTAACCACTGGACCGCCAGGAAAGCCACTTGTATTAGTTTCTGCAGTACAGCAAAGTGAGTCAGTTATACATATATCCACTATTTTTTAGATTCTTTTCCCATATAGGTCATTACAGAGTACTGAGCAGAGTTCCCTGTGCTATACGGTACGTCCTTATCAGTCAATCTATTTTATATTTAGAAGCTCACTTATTAATTCTAACATCATTTTTTAATAGAATCCTTAGGGTTTTCTACAGAAGTGAACATGTCATTTGAGGATAAAGACTATTTTATGTATTCCTTTCTGCTCTGCCTTTTACTTCTTTTTCTTGCTTTATTGCACTGGATAGGGCCAGTAGACTGTTGAATAGAAATGGTGAGAATGGACATTCTTGCCTTGCTTCCAACTTAGGGAAAAAGCAATTAGTCTGTCATTATTAAGTATGATGTTAGCTGAGAGTTTTTCACAAATGTCCCTAGTATTAAAAGAAAGTTCACTCTAATATTCTGAGAATTTTTATCAAGAATGCATAATAAATTTTGTTAAATACTTCTCCTGTATCTATTGAGATACATGTTTTTTGCTTTTCATTTTTAGCCTGATAAAATAATTACATTGATTGATTTTCAATTTTTAATCAAACTTATATTCTACTAAGTCATGATATATTATCATTATTATATATTTCTGAATTTCATATGCTAAAATTTTGTTAGAAAATTTGTATATCTATGTCCATAATGCATATTGGTATGTAGTTTTCTTATAACGTCTTTGGCATCAGGTTTGAAAATAATTAATGATGATGTTTATAAATCATGCAAATTATAAAACTAATTTATATCTTTCTTGATATAGAAAAGATGAAGGTAATTCATGAATAATACCAATTACACAGTAAGTAGGAATTTACATTATATACTGACTTTTCAAAAGTTAGTTATATAAAAGCATGAAATGATAATACATTAAAAGTTGCTTTTTAAAAATTCCCCCTTTTAAAAGTTGTTCATAACTCTTTTGACATTACCAGGAATTTTGCATTTCTAATATACTTGATGGTAACAGCCTCATGGCAATAAATTTAAAGCGGTCTCTTCTTTTGCAGCATGGAGATAATCTGAAAATCCCACTCACTGATATGAATTTGTGTCATTCTCTTAATAAATGAAAAAGAGGTTAATGCTGACCAAACTCGAGTTAAATAAAACTGAATATATTAGAATCCTGCTATATTCCAAGCAGTGAGGATAAACTGCTGCTTCTGAAACAGCATGTTTCTCTCAGTGAAATAAAAAGATCAAAGTAGTTAGGAAATAATATCTCTTTAGCAATTTCCAAACTGCATTGAAAGTAGAGAGCCATTTTCAGAGTGCTAGAGTCAGAAAAGTGAGGTTCACACTAACATGTAAGATTCTGTCAGGAAGCTGACTGTGGCTTGAATATAAAACAGGCTGCCAAGTAATATTGAGATAGGATCATAAATAAATGGTAAATTCAGAAAACTTCATAGCAAACATTGGGTTCTCTGGGAAGCAGACCAAGAGATGTTAACTAAGAAGTACCTCTAGAATCAAACCTATGAAAAAAGAGGGGAATGAAGCAGGTTTGGACAGAGGGAGAAATCAAATTGCAGTGCAGGTCTAGTGTCAGCCTTGGCTGACCAACAGGAAATTTGAGCTAGAATGGCCCTTCAGAGTTGATCTCAGTTAAGCCAAACTGGCCAGACTTTTATACTCCTTACAGCAATCAGCCACTGACTGTGGGCCAGCCTAGGAACGAGAGTTACCTTAGTCAAGCTGGCTCCTGGCAGCTGAGGCGGTCCCTCAAGGGGCTGACAGCTATGGGTTGTGTGTCCGTTGCATGCCCAGCAGCTGGGGCAACAAGCCTTCAAGGAAAGGAGATCTGTGTGGCACATCACAGTACCTACCACAGTAGGCAAAGAATTTAGAGATTTAAGAAAGAAAGATCTTAAGCCACACCAGAAACTTTATCTAGATACGTGCTATATTTCAAGGTTTACATGACTTCATTCAGATCGCTATACAAATGTCATCCCTCCAGAACTTTCCCTGACCAATCTATCTAAGATGGACTTCTTTACTGTGTTACATTTTTTCATGGTGCTTATCACTACCTGATATTTTAATATACATTTATTTGTTTATTGGGAATTATCTGTCATTCCCCCTGGAATGTAAATTACAGGAGGGAGTAACTATATCTTGTTTACCACTGTATCCCCAGTGTCTCGAACAATGCAGGAAAAATAACATATTCATAAATAATTAGAGCTCACTTAATATTTTTACTTATCATTATTGATAACTCACTAACTATACTGTAGTTGAACTGGATATCAAAGGATGTAACTTGACCTAGGTTCCTGATGAGAAATGTAAAACATACAACTAAGAACTTTAAGGTAGATCATAATGATGGTTAATTTTACATCTCAATTTGACTGGGCCACAAGGTACCCAGGTATTTGGTCAAACATTATTTTGGGTGTTTCTGTGAGGATGTTTCTGGATGAGTTTAACAATTAAATCTATTGCCCCTGCCTCCCCAATGTGAGTGGGCCTCATCCAATCAGCTGAAGGTGTGAATAGAACAAAAAGGCTGACCCTCCTCCAAATAAGGGAATTCCTCTTTCCTGACTGCCTTTGAGCTAGGACTTGGTTTTTTCCTGCCTTTGGACTCAAGCTTTTCCTAGGTTTGCCTTGGACTCTGCTTTTCCTAGGTCTTAAGCCTGCCAGCCTTTGGACTGAAGCTACACTATCAGCTCTTCTGGTTCTTAGGCCTTCAAATTTAGACTGGAACTATACTATCAGCTTTCCTGGGTCTCTACCTTGCTGACTGCAGATCTTGGAATTTGTCAGCTCCATAATGGTGTGAACCAATGTCTTAGTTCATTCGGACTGGTATAATAAAATACCACAGACAGGGTAGCTTATAAACAACAGAAATTTATTTCTCACCGTTCTGGAGGTTGGAAGTCCAAGAGTAAGGTGCTAGTAGAGTCATGTTCTCATGAAGGCCCTCTTTTGGGCTGATAGCCAGCACCTTCTCTCAGTCTTCACATGGCAGGAGGAGCTAGGGAGCTCTCCGGGGCCCCTTTTATAAGAGCTAATCTCATTCATGAGGGCTCCACCCTCATGTCCTAATCATCTCCCAACAGCCCACTTATTAACACCATCATCTTTGGGGTTAGGATTTCAACATACGAGTTTTGGGGGGTATACAAACATTCAGATCATAGCAATCAGTCTCTCTGTATATATAGTCTGTTTCTCTGGAGAACCCTGACTAATACAATCATCTGGCTTAAAAGAAATTTCTAACTATGAAAGTAAATTATAAATCGAATCATAAGTAATTAATGTGTACTTTGTTATTCTCTACAAAGGACATTAGCCATCATTCGGAATTTCTCTGTCAAATGTGTTGCTTCTTATGTGTATGTCTGAGAAACAGAGGGTCTTGTAAAGGGCTCTAACTCTTAAGAGAAGGAAATCCAGAGATGTAAAGAAGTATAAAATCTTGAATATATTCCACTCAACTAAATACACTTCAATATTTACCTAAAATTCAAAGGCTATTAATAAAGTCATAGGACATGAGGCACACCCTTATCCAAATGCAGTACCAAAATGTCTTCAAATACATTACCAAAATGCCTTCAAATGCTAACAAGAAGTAATTTTTGGATTAAAGGCCCCTTGGGAGTCTACATGACTATGCTCTCCTTCAATTAGTGTGAATAATCAAAAACTAACTGGATTTCAAGTGGAACATTTAAACTGACATCATCTGATGTTATTTCATCCACATCATTTTGAGAGACAAATGTTTCTTGCAAAGCTGCATTTAAGGGACTCCTCGTAAGCAAACACCAATTTAACCTACATGAAAAGCACAAATTAACCTAGCTTGCTTGGGGTGAATTTATTTGGTTTTACTATTTGATTGCTAACATATGAAGGCTATAAAGTATGTTTGTTTTAAACAAGAGAAATGAAAAAAAAAATGTCTCATTTGAAATGCACTTCCATTTAGATTTAAAAAGCCAAATATACCTCAGAAAACGACTCCTCATCCCCTGCTCAAATGAATAGTATACATTTTAAGGAAGTCATAAATATTATCCAATATGAAAACATTTTAAAACTTCCACAACTTTTTCAAAGTTTCTATATTCACAGACCTTAAAGATAAAATTCAAACAAAACTTGGTCTTTGAAAAGAAATTCTCAAGATAATTCCATTCACCTAAAGTGTTCATAATTTATCTCAAAAAACATGACAAATTTATCCCTATTTGTTCTTTTTTGAAAGGAATGTCTCTATTTAGAACCTGAACTTTTCTGGCCCCCACAAGATACTGATTGACAACACCTGTTTATGGGTTACTTTTATACTACTAAAACTGTGCTATTTCACTTCAGGCCATCAAAATAGTAGATATTGCTTTAATGAATTTTCCAGTGCTAATTATAGACAATTTCCTGGTCTAAGGGGCAATAGTCAAATATTTTTCCTACTATTCTTGCCTCTTACATTTTTTTTTATCAATTCTCTCCTCTCCTAATTAGAGCTATCCCTAAAAATGTAAGAAAATCTACCTCTTGATAGACTTGGATGACCCAGTTTAAATGAGTACACACAAACAGATTCTTCTAGACACAATAAAATCACCTTTCTCCATTCTGGAATACATTATGTACTGAATTTGAGTTGTGTCCCCCCAAAATTCATATGTTGTAGTCCCAACCCCCAGTGCTTTAAAATGTGACTGTATTTGGAGACAGTGTCTTTAAAGAGGTAATTAAGTTACAATGAGACCATTAGGGTGAGCTCTAATCTCATCTGACTGGTGTCTCTATAAAAAGAGGAGATCAGAACACAGAGACACATGGGATGTGCATGCACAGAGAAAAGGCCATGTGAGGACACAGTGAGAAGGCAGCCATCTGCAAGGGGCCTCAGGAAAAAACAAACCTGACAACACGTGGATCTTGGACTTTCAGCCTCCAGAACTGCAAGAAAATAAATTTTGGTTGTTTAAGCCACCCAATCTTTGGTACTTTGTTATGGAAGCAGGCAATATTGTGATTAATAAGAAATATATATTTGGTCATTCAGATGATCAAAATACACTGCTCACATATTTGGTCTATGTCCACAGTTCCTGGCTCATAGTTCCCAAAACTCTTAGAATTTCCTGAGTAATAAGAGCAATAGGAGCATCTCCTGTCATAATATTTGGTCTCCTGTCCTCAGTTCCTGAAATCACTTCAGAGCCATAGAGGTGAAATGGGTGTCTTGTTACTTATAATAAGCCCCTTTTTACTACAACTGGGTTTATATTAATGGGGTAACTTTTGGAAAGCACCTAAGGATGGGGGCTGGTTGCTAGGGGAACCAGCTGTGAATAGGTTGTTAGAACTTTTAGTCCCACCCCTTGATTTTCTGGGAGGGGAGAAAGGATTGAGGTTGAATCCATCACCAATGGCTAATGATTTCATCAATCATGTCTATGTACTGAAGACTCCATAAAAACCCAAAAGTAGGAGGTTTGGAGAGCTTCCAGGTTGGTGAACACATGGAGATTTGGGGAGAGTAGTACACTCTGAGAGAGCATGGAAGCTTGGCACCCTTTACCCATACCTCGCCCTGTGCATCTCTTCCATCTGGCTGTTCCTGAGTTATATCCTTTTATAAGAAACTGGTGATCTAGTAAGTAAAATATTTCTCTGAGTTCTCTGAGCTTCTTTAGCAAATTAATTGAACCCAAGGTTGGGGGGGTTGTCAGTGGAACCTCTAATCTATAGCCAGTTGGTCAGAAGCACAGAGGACAACTTGGACTTGCAATTGATGTCTGAAGTATATGAGTGTGTGTGTGTGTGTGTGTGTGTGTGTGTGTGTGTGTGTTGGGGGAAGGAAGGTCTTGTGGAACTGAGCCCTTAACCTGTGGAATCTGATGCTATCTCTAGGTAGACAGTGTCAGAATCGAGTTTAATTGTAGGACACCCAGTTGGTGTCAGAGGATTGTTTGCTGGTGAGGAAGAAACCCACCCCCGCAACACACACACATTATAATTGGTCCCAGAACCTTTACAGCCCTAGCAAACTAATACAGAATATATTGGTACATTTATTTCAGGCTTATACAATCTTAACAGCCTGAGGGGACAAAAAAGGCACATCAAGTCACCAACCAAAATTTAGCTAAGAGGATATTATAATAAAACAGAATGCTGAATATTTCAGAAGTTCTATGTTGGTTTATGTTAATTCAATTCAATCTAATTCAATCCAGTCAAGCAAATGGCCTTTTCCTTCCAGCTGCTCTGGGGATTCAAAGACAAATAAAACACGATCTTTGTGCTACTTTGCTGCTAGTTAAAAAACAGATGCATTAAAAAAGGAAAGCTATGTAACATGCGCTTGAAACCACAGAAAATAGGCGAAATTATTATCTAATGCATCAAGTGATAAAAGTATGTTATAAACACCTGTTTCATAAATATGTACATGCATGTGTAGAGTATGTGCACATGTAATACATATTGGGAAAACCACAGGAGAGTCATATGCAAAAATGTTGGAGGAGGATTAACCAAGATGGCGGAGTAGAAGGACGTGCTCTCACTCCCTCTTGTGAGAGCACCAGAATCACAACTGGCTGCTGGACAATCATCGACAGGAAGACACTGGACTTCAACAAGGAGGATACCCCACGTCCAAGGACAGAGGAGAAGCCACAGTGAGACGGTAGGAGGGGCGCAATCAGAGTAAAATCAAATCCCATAACTGCTGGGTGGGTGACTCACAGACTGGCGAACACTTATACCACAGAAGTCCACCCACTGGAGTGAAGGTTCTGAGCCCCACGTCAGGCTTCCCAACCTGGGGGTCCGGCAACGGGAGGAGGAATTCATAGAGAATCAGACTTTGAAGCCTAGTGGGAATTGATTGCAGGACTTCGACAGGACCGGGGGAAACAGAGACCCCACTCTTGGAAGGCGCACACGGAATAGTGTGCGCATTGGGACCCGGGGGAAGGAGCAGTGACCCTGGGAGAGACTGAACCAGACCTACCTGCTAGTGTTGGAGGGTCTCCTGCAGAGGCGGGGGCTGGCTGTGTTTCACCGTGGGGACAAGGACACTGGCAGTGGAGGTTCTGGGAAGTACTCCTTGGCGTGAGCCCTCCCAGAGCCTGCCATTAGCCCCACCAAAGAGCCCAGGTAGGCTCCAGTGTTGAGTTGCCTCAGGCAAAACAACCAATAGGGAGGGAACCCGGCCCCACCCATCAACAGTCAAGTGGATTAAAGTTTTACGGAGCTCTGACCACCACAGCAACAGTCAGCTCTACCCACCACCAGAGCCTCCCATCAAGCCTCTTAGATAGCCTCATCCACCAGAGGGCAGACAGCAGAAGCAAGAAAAACTACAATTCTGCAGCCTGTGGAACAAAAACCACATTTACAGAAAGATAGAAAAGATGAAAAGGCAGAGGGCTACATACCAGATGAAGGAACAAGAAAAAACCCCAGAAAAACAACTAAATGAAGTGGAGATAGGCAACCTTCCAGAAAAAGAATTCAGAATAATGATAGTGAAGATGATCCAGGACCTCGGAATAAGAATGGAGGCAAAGATTGAGAAGATGAAAGAAATGATTAACAAAGACCTAGAAGAATTAAAGAACAAACAAACAGAGATGACCAATACAATAACCGAAATGAAAACTACAGTAGAAGGAATCAATAGCAGAATAACTGAGGCAGAAGAACGGATAAGTGACCCGGAAGACAGAATGGTGGAATTCACTGCTGTGGAACAGAATAAAGAAAAAAGAATGCAAAGAAATGAAGACAGCCTAAGAGACCTCTGGGACAACATTAAACGCAACAACATTCGCATTATAGGGGTCCCAGAAGGAGAAGAGAGAGAGAAAGGACCAGAGAAAATATTTGAAGAGATTATAGTCAAAAACTTCCCTAACATGGGAAAGGAAATAGCCACCCAAGTCGAGGAAGCGCAGAGAGTCCCATACAGGATAAACCCAAGGAGAAACACGCCGAGACACATGGTAATCAAAGTGGCAAAAATTAAAGACAAAGAAAAATTATTGAAAGCAGCAAGGGAAAAACGACAAATAACATACAAGGGAACTCCCATAAGGTTAACAGCTGATTTCTCAGCAGAAACTCTACAAGCCAGAAGGGAGTGGCATGATATACTTAAAGTGATGAAAGGGAAGAACCTACAACCAAGATTACTCTACCCAGCAAGGATCTCATTCAGATTCAATGGAGAAATCTAAAGCTTTACAGACAAGCAAAAGCTAAGAGAATTCAGCACCACCAAACCAGCTCTACAACAAATGCTAAAGGAACTTCTCTAAGTGGGAAACACAAGAGAAGAAAAGGACCTACAAAAACAAACCCAAAACAATTAAGAAAATGGTCATAGGAACATACATATCAATAATTACCTTAAATGTGAATGGATTAAATGCTCCAACCAAAAGACACAGGCTTGCTGAATGGATACAAAAACAAGACCCATATATATGCTGTCTACAAGAGACCCACTTTAGACCTAGGGACACATACAGACTGAAAGTGAGGGGATGGAAAAAGATATTCCATGCAAATGGAAATCAAAAGAAAGCTGGAGTAGCAACACTCATATCAGATGAAATAGACTTTAAAATAAAGAATGTTACAAGAGACAAGGAAGGACACTACATAATGATCAAGGGATCAATCCAAGAAGAAGATATAACAATTATAAATATATATGCACCCAACATAGGAGCACATCAATACATAAGGCAACTGCTAACAGCTATAAAAGAGGAAATTGACAGTAACACAATAATAGTGGGGGACTTGAACACCTCATTTACACCAATGGACAGATCATCCAAAATGAAAATAAATAAGGAAACAGAAGCTTTAAATGACACAATAGACCAGATAGATTTAATTGATATTTATAGGACATTCCATCCAAAAACAGATTACACGTTCTTCTCAAGTGCGCATGGAACATTCTCCAGGATAGATCACATCTTGGGTCACAAATCAAGCCTCAGTAAATTTAAGAAAATTGAAATCATATCAAGCATCTTTTCTGACCACAACGCTATGAGATTAGAAATGAATTACAGGGAAAAAAACGTGAAAAACACAAACACATGGAGGCTAAACAATACGTTACTAAATAACCAAGAGATCACTGAAGAAATCAAAGGGGAAATCAAAAAATACCCAGAGACAAATGACAATGAAAACACAACGACCCAAAGCCTATGGGATGCAGCAAAAGCAGTTCTAAGAGGGAAGTTTATAGCTATACAAGCCTACCTAAAGAAACAAAAGAAATCTCAAGTAAACAATCTAACCTTACACCTAAAGAAAATAGAGAAAGAAGAACAAACAAAACCCAAAGTTAGCAGAAGGAAAGAAATCATAAAGATCAGAGCAGAAATAAATGAAATAGAAACAAAGAAAACAATAGCAAAGATCAATAAAACTAAAAGCTGGTTCTTTGAGAAGATAAACAAAATTGATAAGCCATTAGCCAGACTCATCAAGAAAAAGAGGGAGAGGACTCAAATCAATAAAATCAGAAATGAAAAAGGAGAAGTTACAACAGACACCGCAGAAATACAAAGCATCCTAAGAGACTACTACAAGCAACTTTACGCCAATAAAATGGACAACCTGGAAGAAATGGACAAATTTTTAAAAAGGTATAACCTTCCAAGACTGAACCAGGAAGAAATAGAAAATATGAACAGACCAATCACAAGTAATGAAATTGAAACTGTGATTAAAAATCTTCCAACAAACAAAAGTCCAGGACCAGATGGCTTCACAGGTGAATTCTATCAAACATTTAGAGAAGAGCTAACACCTATCCTTCTCAAACTCTTCCAAAAAATTGCAGAGGAAGGAACACTCCCAAACTCATTCTATGAGGCCACCATCACCCTGATACCAAAACCAGACAAAGACACTACAAAAAAAGAAAATTACAGACCAATATCGCTGATGAATATAGATGCAAAAATCCTCAACAAAATACTAGCAAACAGAATCCAACAACACATTAAAAGGATCAAGTGGGATTTATCCCAGGGATGCAAGGATTCTTCAATATATGCAAATCAATCAATGTGATACACCACATTAACAAATTGAAGAAGAAAAACCATATGATCATCTCAATAGATGCAGAAAGAGCTTTTGACAAAATTCAACACCCATTTATGAGAAAAACTCTCCAGAAAGTGGGCATAGAGGGAACCTACCTCAACATAATAAAGGCCATATATGACAAACCCACAGCAAACATCATTCTCAATGGTGAAAAACTGAAAGCATTTCCTCTAAGATCAGGAACAAGACAAGGATGTCCACTCTCACCACTATTATTCAACATAGTTCTGGAAGTCCTAGTCACGGCAATCAGAGAAGAAAAAGAAATAAAAGGAATACAAATTGGAAAAGAAGAAGTAAAACTGTCACTGTTTGCAGATGACATGATACTATACATAGAGAATCCTAAAACTGCCACCAGAAAACTGCTAGAGCTAATTAATGAATATGGTAAAGTTGCAGGATACAAAATTAATGCACAGAAATCTCTTGCATTCCTATACACTAATGATGAAAAATCTGAAAGAGAAATTATGGAAACACTCCCATTTACCATTACAACAAAAAGAATAAAATACCTAGGAATAAACCTACCTAGGGAGACAAAAGACCTGTATGCAGAAAACTATAAGACACTGATGAAAGAAATTAAAGATGATACCAACAGATGGAGAGATATACCATATTCTTGGATTCGAAGAACCAACATTGTGAAAATGACCATACTACCCAAAGCAATCTACAGATTCAATGCAATCCCTATCAAATTACCAATGGCATTTTTTACGGAGCTAGAACAAATCGTCTTAAAATTTGTATGGAGACACAAAAGACCCCGAATAGCCAAAGCAGTCTTGAGGGAAAAATACGGAGCTGGAGGAATCAGACTCCCTGAGTTCAGACTATACTACAAAGCTACAGTAATCAAGACAATATGGTACTGGCACAAAAACAGAAACATAGATCAATGGAACAAGATAGAAAGCCCAGAGATAAACCCACGCACCTATGGTCAACTGATCTATGACAAAGGAGGTAAAGATATACAATGGAGAAAAGACAGTCTCTTCAATAAGTGGTGCTGGGAAAACTGGACAGCTACATGTAAAAGAATGAAATTAGAACACTCCCTAACACCATACACAAAAATAAACTCAAAATGGATTAGAGACCTAAATGTAAGACTGGACACTATAAAACTCTTAGAGGAAAACATAGGAAGAACACTCTTTGACATAAATCACAGCAAGATCTTTTTTGATCCACCTCCTAGAGTAATGGAAATAAAAACAAAAATAAACAAATGGGACCTAATGAAACTTCAAAGCTTTTGCACAGCAAAGGAAACCATAAACAAGACGAAAAGACAACTCTCAGAATGGGAGAAAATATTTGCAAACGAATCAACGGACAAAGGATTAATCTCCAAAATATATAAACAGCTCATTCAGCTCAATATTAAAGAAACAAACACCCCAATCCAAAAATCGGCAGAAGACCTAAATAGACATTTCTCCAAAGAAGACATACAGACGGCCAAGAAGCACATGAAAAGATGCTCAACATCACTAATTATTAGAGAAATGCAAATCAAAACTACAATGAGGTATCACCTCACACCAGTTAGAATGGGCATCATCAGAAAATCTACAAACAACAAATGCTGGAGAGGGTGTGGAGAAAAGGGAACCCTCTTGCACTGTTTGTGGGAATGTAAATTGATACAGCCACTATGGAGAACAATATGGAGGTTCCTTAAAAAACTAAAAATAGAATTACCATATGACCCAGCAATCCCACTACTGGGCATATACCCAGAGAAAACCGTAATTCAAAAAGACACATGCACCCAAATGTTCATTGCAGCACTATTTACAATAGCCAGGTCATGGAAGCAACCTCAATGCCCATCAAGAGACGAATGGATAAAGAAATTGTGGTACATATATACAATGGAATATTACTCAGCCATAAAAAGGAACGAAATTGAGTCATTTGTTGAGACGTGGATGGATCTAGAGACTGTCATACAGAGTGAAGTAAGTCAGAAAGAGAAAAACAAATATCGTATATTAACGCATGTATGTGGAACCTAGAAAAATGGTACAGATGAGCCCGTCTGCAGGGCAGAAGTTGAGACACAGATGTAGAGAACAGACATATGGACACCAAGGGGGGAAAACTGCGGTGGGGTGGGGATGGTGGTGTGCTGAATTGGGCGATTGGGATTGACATGTATACACTGATGTGTATAAAATTGATGACTAATAAGAACCTGCAGTATAAAAAAACAAACAAACAAAACAACTAATACTAAACTTTCATTGGGTTATTTGTATGGAAATATGTTAATATAAATGTTTCAGACATTAAAAAAAAATGTTGACAGTTGTTCTTTCTAAATGGTACAATTAAGGTAATTTAAAGTTTCTGTTTTGTTAATCTTTGGTGACCACATATTATTTTGTATTGGAAAAAGATTAAACATTTTTTAAAAGAAATGTTACCTCATGAAAGACTGCCTAAGCCTGAAATTATGCAACACGTACCCCAAAGACTAAAAGGCGTAAATAGCTATCAATATTTAAGAATTTTATACTCCATTCTATGGGTTTGGTTATTCTTGTTTTATTGAGGTAAAATTCATATCATACAAAATTAACCTTTTTAATGTATACAATTCATTGGCATTTAGCATACTTGCAATGTTGTGCAACTACCACCTCTAGTTCAAAAACATTTAATCACCCTAAAAAAATCCAATACCCACTAAGCAGTCATTCCCTGTCTCCTCCTCCCCTAGCTACCACTACTCTGCTTTCCGTCTCTATTACCTATTCTGGATATTTCATGTAAATGGAATCATACAATATATGACCTTTTTTCTGACTTCTTTAACTCAGAATAATATTCTTAAAGTCCATCCACATTATAGCATGTATCAGTATTTCATTCCTTTATATGGCTAAATAATATTCCATCATATGGATGAACCACATTTTCTTTATCCATTCATCAGCTGATGGACATTTGCATTATTTCCATCTTTTGGCTATAATGAATAAAGCTGCTATAAACATTCACATGCAAGCTTTTGTGTGGAAATATGTTTTCAGTTCTCTTGGGAATATACTTATGAGTGGAACTACTGGGTCATATCGTAATTCTATGTTTAATTTCTTGAGGAACTGCCCAAATGTTTTTCACCGTGGCTTCACTATTTTACACTCCCACCATAATATACGAGGGTTCCAATTTCTCCACATACACTCCACACTTATTATTCCCCTCTCCTTTTTTATTATAGCCATCCTGGTGGGTGTAAAGTAGTATCTCATTGTAGTTCATTATGTTATAACCATAACCTACACACATCTGACATTTCAGTCTTAGTAATCACTCAACAAATTCCTAACAATTATACCAAGTTATGTAAAGAAAATTTAAAATATAAGAACATGTCCATTAGGTCCAAGGATAAGACTGGGGTTATTTTAATTAGTCCATTTAGCTAATGTTGAAATCTGTTATGGAGTGGGTGAAAGGGGAGGTAGCATACTAACCCATTAAGTCCCTAGATTTCTGGTCTTACTTGAAAAGTAATTGATGAAGGAGCTCACATGATATATTCCTTCTAAAGGTATATAAGCCCTTGGATAAAATAATGAAATTTCAATTCAATCAAGAAAGAGAAAAAGACAGGAAGGAGGGAGGGAGGGAAGGAAGGAAAGAAGGAAGGGAGGGAGGGAGAAAGGGAAGGAGAAAGGAAGGGAGAGAGAGAAAGAGACGGGGAGGAAGGGAGAAAGGAAGGGAGAGAGAGAAACAGATGGGGAGGAAGGGAGAAAAGAAAAGAAAAAATAACTCTATATCAATTCCAAGAAACATTTGATAAAATGTTATATCTGGGTCACAGTTCCTCTAGGAGAATTTTATGCATGTGATAGGAATCAGATGCCACTTACACTCAATTTATACAAATAGGAGAAACAAATCATCCTTTGAAGCCCAGCATTTGCTTTTGAGAGTAAACTAATACAGCTGAAGACAAAAAAATGGAAAAAAAATACCACTGGCACTACCACATACTTCTTATTCTTTTCAAAAATTAAATATGCATAAAAGAAACTAGAAACAAAGAGCTGAAACTCTCTTGGGGGGAAAAAAAGTTATATTCTAAATACCACTAGAGAAGGATAAGCATCCTCACAAAATTACTAAGATGTATCTCTAACAATTGTGAGGGGAATTTTGCAACTGCTGATCACAGACATGTTATTTTTACTTCCCTACTCTTTATTAACGTGCTTCACCACTTCCTATTCTACCCTGATCCCTCCCTTCCCTCCCCTGCCTAAGCCTTAAGCCTGCCAGAAACACCCACTGACATCCATCAGTCTTCACAATGTACTCAGAGGCCAGAAATGTTACCATTCTTGAACAAGGATGATTACTTCTACCTGCAGATTTTAAGTTTGATTTTAAAATCCCACTATTTTAGAAGGATTTTTTAGGTAGCCTGATATCTGGGGAGGCGGAAGTTGATATTTTCTTCTCTAGGAAGGACTACCAATATGCAGAACTGAAAGGTTTCTTGGGAGGGCTAGGTGACCAGATGAAGCATGGAGCTGGGGTCATGGTCCTCCTCCTCACATCTTCAGCATGGATGCTGCAGTGCTAGTGAAGGTGAGGCTCCTTCAAACCAGTAAAGCTTGAGTGCGACACAAAGACTATGGCCAATGCCACATGGTAGCTGAGAAACAGTCCGGTGAGACATCCAGAAATAGTCAGGATGAGGATGCACATTGAAAAGATAACTACAGGTTTCATGTGGTATATCAGGGTCAAATGTTTAACAGACGATGTTAAAGTGACTTCATTTGTATCAATCATTAGATGTTTTGTGATATTCAGACTACATTTGGTTAAAATCGAGCTCATAGGTTAAGAATCAAATACTTTCTGGCAAAGTCAGGAGATTATGCTGGTGATTATGCTTCAAGTAGTGAAAATCATGTACCTTACTCTCTGCGTTTGTTTATCAGGGAAACTGATTTCTCTGTGGAACCAGACTACAGAGATACCCTCATTATCTTGCCTGATGACAATCTCGTCAAAAAACACTAGTTTGGTGCCAGACCTGAGTTAAACTGCAATTTGGAAGAAATGCTGCAAAGTCTCTAATCCCAAATGACTGACGTACCCCTCGTACACTGGGAAGGAGCTTTGTGGACTGGATGGACACAGACTCTGCAGCAGAGGGTGTCTGATCGCCTCAGGAATCTAACATGGGAAAGTCCAGGTGACAAAAATGAAAAATGAACAGATGGAAGCATCACATAAATGCACAGAATTTCTGCACAATATACTGCCCATCTATGTAATTTCTCCTATCCAAATATATACTGCTCCCAGGAGCACAAAAGAGTTTGCCAGAAGGAAATTTTCAAATATTTGACTTGACACCCCTAGAAAAAGAACTACTGATCTTACTTACCATGGGGCAAAATAGATACACTTTAATACAATCATCATAGTTATAGAAAATAAACCAGTGGGGAGAGAGAGGGGAGTGGCAATATAGGGGCAGGGGATTAGAAGGTACAAACTATTGGGTGCAAGATAGGCTAACAGGATATATTGTACAACACAGGGAATATAGCCAATATTTAAATAGTGTGTAACATTTAAAAATTGTATAAAATTTAAAAATTAAAAAAACAAAGATGAGAAAACAGAGATTCAGTTAGGGGTTGGGTGATCCTTGTCAAGCCTTGACTAGTCCTTGTGACCCTGGCTAGTTAGTGACAGAGAGAGCGAGAGGATTCAAATCCAAGGCACCTGCATTCCATATGTGGCAAAGTGGCAACAATGAATGTAGTTATTACAAATAATTGCTAAAACTGGACAAGACTAACAGAACCTTCACCAATGACAGAGTACTGGATTATCCAAGAAGACCTATGTAACATTATTAATTTTTTTTTGAATTTTTGAATTTTACTTTATTTTTTTATACAGCAGGTTCTCATTAGTTATCTATTTTATACATATTAGTGTATATATGTCAATCCCAATCTCCCAATTCATCACATCACCACCCCCACCCCGGCCACTTTCCCCCCTTGATGTCCATACGTTTGTTCTCTACATCTGTGTCTCAATTTCTGCCCTGCAGACCGGTTCATCTGTACCGTTTTTCTAGGTTCCACATATATGCGTTAATACACGATATTTGTTTTTCTCTTTCTGACTTACCTCCCTCTGTATGACAGTCTCTAGATCCATCCATGTCTCTACAAATGACCCAATTTCATTCCTTTTTATGGCTGAGTAATATTCCATTGTATATATGTACCACATCTTCTTTATCCATTCATCTGTTGATGGGCATTGAGGTTGCTTCCATGCCCTGGCTATTGTAAACAGTGCTGCAGTGAACATTGGGGTGCATGTGTCTTTTTGAATTATGGTTTTCTCTGGGTATATGTCCAGTACTGGGATTGCTGGGTTGTATGGTAGTTCTATTTTTAGTTTTTTAAGGAACCTCCATACTGTTCTCCATAGTGGCTGTATCAATTTACATTCCCACCAGCAGTGCAAGAGGGCTCCGTTTTCTCCACACCCTCTCCAGCATTTGTTATTTGTAGATTTTCTGATGATGCCCATTCTAACTGGTGTGAGGTGATACCTCATTGTAGTTTTGATTTGCATTTCTCTAATAATTAGTGATGTTGAGCATCTTTTCATGTGCTTCTTGGCCATCTGTATGTCTTCTTTGGAGAAAAGTCTATTTAGGTCTCCTGCTCATTTTTGGATTAGGTTGTTTGTTTTTCTAATATTGAGCTGCATGAGCTGTTTATATATTTTGGAGATGAATCCTTTGTCCATTGATTCATTTGCAAATATTTTCTCCCATTCTGAGGGTTGTCTTTTCATATTGTTTGTAGTTTCCTTTGCTGTGCAAAAGCTTTCAAGTTTCATTAGGTCCCATTTGTTTATTTTTGTTTTTATTTCCATTACTCTAGGAGGTGGATAAAAAAGATCTTGCTGTGATTTATGTCAAAGAGTGTTCTTCCTATGTTTTCCTCTAAGAGTTTTATCTGGTCTTACATTTAGCTCTTTAATCCATTTGGAGTTTATTTTTGTGTATGGTGTTAGGGAGTGTTCTAATTTCATTCTTTTACATGTAGCTGTCCAGTTTTCCCAGCACCACTTACTGAAGAGACTGTCTTTTCTCCATCGTATATCCTTGCCTCCTTTGTCATAGATTAGTTGACCATAGGTGTGTGGGTTTATCTCTGGCCTTTCTATCCTGTTCCATTGATCTATATTTCTGTTTTTGTGCCACTACCATATTGTCTTGATTACTGTAGCTTTGTAGTATAGTCTGAACTCAGGGAGTCTGATTCCTCCAGCTCCATTTTTTTCCCTCAAGTCTGCTTTGGCTATTCGGGGTCTTTTGTGTCTCCATACAAATGTTAAGATTTTTTGTTCTAATCCTGTAAAAAATGCCATTGGTAATTTGATAGGGATTGCATTGAATCTGTAGATTGCTTTGGGTAGTATAGTCATTTTCACAATATTGATTCTTCCAATCCAAAAACATGGTATATCTCTCCATCTGTTGGTATCATCTTTAATTTCTTTCATCAGTGTCTTATAGTTTTCTGCATACAGGTCTTTGGTCTCCCTAGGTATTTTATTCTTTCTGTTGCAATGGTAAATGGGAGTGTTTCCTTAATTTCTCTTTCAGATTTTTCATCATTAGTGTATAGGAATGCAAGAGATTTCTGTGCATTAATTTTGTATCCTGCAACTTTACCAAATTCATTGATTAGCTCTAGTAGTTTTCTGGTGGCATCTTTAGGATTCTCTATGTATAGTATCATGTCATCTGCAAACAGTGACAGTTTTGCTTCTCCTTTTCCAATTTGTACTCCTTTTATTTCTTTTTCTTCTCTGATTACCGTGGCTAGGACTTCCAAAACTATGTTGAATAACAGTGGTGAGAGTGGACATCCTTGTCTTGTTCCTGATCTTAGAGGAAATGCTTTCAGTTTTTCACCACTGAGAATGATGTTTGCTGTGGGTTTGTCATATATGGCCTTTATTATGTCGAGGTAGGTTCCATCTATGCCCACTTTCTGGAGAGTTTTTCTCATAAATGGGTGTTGAATTTTGTCAAAAGCTATTTCTGCATCTATTGAGATGATCATATGGTTTTTATTCTTCAATTTGTTAATGTGGTGTATCACATTGATTGATTTGTATGTATGGAAGAATCCTTGCATCCCTGGGATAAATCCCACTTGATCATGGTGTATGATCCTTTTAATGTGTTGTTGGATTCTGTTTGCGGGTTTTTTGTTGAGGATTTTTGCATCTATATTCACCAGTGATATTGGTCTGTAATTTTCTTTTTTTGTAGTATCATTGTCTGGTTTTGGCATCAGGGTGATGGTGGCCTCATAGAATGAGTTTGGGAGTGTTCCTTCCTCTGCAGGTTTTTGGAAGAGTTTGAGAAGGATGGGTGTTAGCTCTTCTCTAAATGTTTGATAGAATTCACCTGTGAAGCCATCTGGTCCTGGACTTTTGTTTGTTGGAAGATTTTTAATCACAGTTTCAATTTCATTACTTGTGATTGGTCTGTTCATATTTTCTATGTCTTCTTGGTTCAGTCTTGGAAAGTCATACCTTTCTAAGAATTTGTCCATTTCTTCCAGGTTGTCCATTTTATTGGCATAGAGTTGCTTGTAGTAGTCTCTTAGGATGCTTTGTACTTCTGCGGTGTCTGTTGTAACTTCTTTTTCATTTCTAATTTTATTGATTTGAGTCCTCTCCCTCTTTTTCTTGATGAGTCTGGCTAATGGTTTTTCAATTTTGTTTATCTTCTCAAAGAGCCAGCTTTTAGTTTTATTGATCTTTGCTATTGTTTCCTTTGTTTCTATTTCATTTATTTCTGCTCTGATCTTTATGATTTCTTTCCTTCTACTAACTTTGGGTTTTGTTTGTTCTTCTTTCTCTAGTTCCTTTAGGTGTAAGGTTAGATTGTTTATTTGAGATGTTTGTTGTTGCTTGAGGTAGGATTGCATTGCTATAAAATTCCCTCTTAGAACTGTTTTTGCTGCAACCCATAGGTTTTGGATCATTGTGTTTTCATTGTCATTTGTCTCTAGGTATTTTTTGATTTCCTCTTCGATTTCTTCAGCGACCTCCTGGTTATTTAGTAACGTATTGTTTAGCCTCCATGTGTTTGTGTTTTTTACGTTTTTTCCCCTGTAATTGATTTCAAATCTCATAGCGTTGTGGTCAGAAAAGATGCTTAATATGATTTCAATTTTCTTAAATTTACTGAGGCTTGATTTGTGACCCAAGATGTGATCTATCCTGGAAAAAGTTCCATGTGCACTTGAGAAGAAAGTGTAATCTGCTGTTTTTGGATGGAATGTCCCATAAATATCAATTAAATCTATATCGTCCATTTTGTCATTTAAAGCTTGTGTTTCCTTATTAATTTTCTGTTTGGATGATCTGTCCATTGGTGTAAGTGAGGTGTTAAAGTCCCCCACTAGGATTGTGTTACTGTCGATTTCCTCTTTTATAGCTGTTAGCAGTTGCCTTATGTATTGAGGTGCTCCTGTGTTGGGTGCATATATATTTATAATTGTTATATCTTCTTCTTGGATTGATCCCTTGATCATTATGTAGTGTCCTTCCTTGTCTCTTGTAACTTCTTTATTTTAAAGTCCATTTTATCTGATATGAGTATTGCTACTCCAGCTTTCTTTTGATTTCCATTTGCATGGAATATCTTTTTCCATCCCCTCACTTTCAGTCTGTATGTGTCCCTAGGTCTGAAGTGGGTCTCTTGTAGACAGCATATAGATGGGTCTTGTTATTGTATCCATTCAGCGAGCCTGTGTTTTTTGGTTGAAGTATTTAATCTATTCACGTTTAAGGTAATTATCGATATATATGTTCCTATTATCATTTTCTTAATTGTTTTGGGTTTGTTTTTGTAGGTCCTTTTCTTCTCTTGTGTTTCCCACTTAGAGAAGTTCCTTTAGCATTTGTTGTAGAGCTGGTTTGGTGGTGCTGAATTCTCTTGTCTGTAAAGCTTTTGACTTCTCCATCGAATCTGAATGAGATCCTTGCCAGATAGAGTAATCTTGGTTGTAGGTTCTTCCCTTTCATCACTCTAAGTATATCATGCCACTCCCTTCTGGCTTGAGAAATCAGCTGTTACCCTTATGGGAGTTCCCTTGTATGTTATTTGTCGTTTATCCTTTGCTGCTTTCAATAATTTTTCTTTGTCTTTAATTTTTGCCAATTTGATTACTATGTGTCTCGGCGTGTTTCTCCTTGGGTTTATCCTGTTTGGGACTCTCTGCACTTCCTGGACTTGGGTGGTTATTTCCTTTCCCATGTTAGGGAAGGTTTCGACTATAATCTCTTCAAATATTTTCTCAGGTCCTTTCTCTCTCTCTTCTCCTTCTAGGACCCCTATAATGCGAATGTTGTTGCGTTTAATGTTGTCCCAGAGGTCTCTTAGGCTGTCTTCATTTCTTTGCATTCTTTTTTCTTTATTCTGTTCCGCAGCAGTGAATTCCACCATTCTGTCTTCCAGGTCACTTATTCGTTCTTCTGCCTCAGTTTTTCTGCTATTGACTCCTTCTAGTGTATTTTTCATTTCAGTTATTGTATTGTTCATCTCTGTTTGTTTGTTCTTTAATTCTTCTAGGTGTTTGTTCTTTAATTCTTCTAGGTCTTTGTTAAACATTTCTTGCCTCTTCTCAATCTTTGCCTCTATTCTTTTTCCGAGGTCCTGGATCATCTTCACTATCATTATTCTGAATTCTTTTTCTGGAAGGTTGCCTATCTCCACTTCATTTAGTTGTTTTTCTGGGGGTTTATCTTGTTCCTTCATCTGGTACATAGCCCTCTGCCTTTTCATTCTGTCTATCTTTCTGTGAATGTGGTTTTTGTTCCACAGGCTGCAGGACTGTAGTTCTTCTTGCTTCTGCTGTCTGCCCTCTGGTGGATGAGGCTATCTAAGAGGCTTTTGCAAGTTTCCTGAACCCATCTTTTCATTTGGGGATGTTCATATCATGATCTTGTGTCTAGGGAGGCCTGTTACCCATTCAAAACTTGCCTGTAAAGGCTGGCACTAGAAGACAATAGACATGCATGACCTCGTGCTGCCCTCTGCTGGTTTCCTGCACAACTGCACCTTTTGGATGGGGACAATTTCCATTCAACACAAATGATAACTCTCCTGTGTCCAGCCCTCCTAGTGTTGGAAGGTCTCCTGCAGAAGCAGGGGAGTGGCTGTGGCTCACCGCGGGGAAAAGGACACTCTGTAACATTACTGATAGCCTAGAAAAATCAAACAGTTATAAAAATATGTCTTTTATGCAGCAGGAAGAAATTAAAGGGGTAAAATGATTCATTCACATCTCTCAGTTAAAAGGAAAGCCAACTTTAAAATAGGCAGCAATTTAAGTAACTCTTACACCAAACAGTTACAGATTTTCAATATAAGTAAAGAAATAAAAGCACACTTCTAAGATATAAAATTAACAACCAACATGTTTTCATACAAATAAAAGTTTGATATTTTTGTTAAAAGATACAACAATGCCTCTTTTAATTTTGTCATTTTAAGTAAAAAGGTGAATAAAAAAGCAGTAGAAGAGAATGTATCTGTAGAACTGTTTCCTTTCTCTAACCAATAAACCAAAAATACTCAGCAACAATGCAATATAAAAATTTCAGAAATTCACTCAGGCAAAACTATAATGCTGCAGTCAGAGTTTCAGTTACGATCCATATTACATCCAAACAAATATTTCAGAAGATAGAAGGTTCACTGAGTATTTTAATAGAAACTATACAGTTTCAATACTAAAGAACAGAACGAGTCCTAAAAACCCTCCAGAGTCCAACCTACAATATTAACTTAATATCACCAAATACATATCAAGTTTCTACTGAATTACTAAGTTTGAAAAGTAGCACACGTAACTGACTTGAGCAAAAGAACAGAAGTGAGTATCAGGAAACCTAAATCCTATTCATGGTTCTGCCACACATGGTCTGCATATCCTTGAGTGTGTTACTTCTGCTCTCTAGGCCTCAGTTTCCCCATCTGTAACATGAAGCATCTGGCCTGGATAATCTGTCAATTCCTTTCAAGTTTGGAAATTACATGATGCTGTATGACAGTATCACTTTCTAACCTCCTGATCTATACAAAATGACTATGTGCCCCTGACAGGACCATAATTAGAGTTTTCTCATTTCCATGCTTCCCATTTTTTAAATTTATTTTATTATAGTTGATTTACAATGTTGTGTTAATTTCTGCCATAAAGCAAAGTGATTCAGTTATACACACATATACATTCTTTCTCATATTCTTTTCCATTATGGTTTATCACAGGATATTGAATATAGTTCCCTGTGCTATACAGTAGTACCTTGTTGTTTACCCATTCTATATGTAATAGTTTGCATCTGCTAATCCCAAATTCCCAATCCTTCCCTTCCCCACCTCTCCTCCCCCTTGGAAACCAGAAGTCTGTTCTCTATGTCTGTGAGTCCGTTTCTGTTTCATAGATAAGTTCATTTATGTTATATTTTAGATTCCACCTATAAGTGATATCATATGGTATTTGTCTTTCTCTTTCTGACTTACTTCACTTAGTATGATAATTTCTAGGTCCATCCATGTTGCTGTAAATGGCATTATTTCATTCTTTTTAATGGCTGAGTAGTAGTCCATTGTGTATATGTACCACATCTTCTTTATCCATTCCTCTGTCGATGGACATTTAGGCTGTTTCCATGTGAATAGTGCTGCTATGAAAATAGGGGTGAATTATAGTTTTGTCCGGATGTATGCTCAGTGATTACTGGATCATATGGCAATTCTACTTTTAGTTTTTTGAGGAACCTCCATACTGTTTTCCATAGTGGCTGCACCAATTTACATTCCCACAAACAACATAGGAGGGTCCCCTTTTCTCCACACCCTCTCCAGAATTTACTATTTGTAGACTTTTTAAGGATGGCCATTCTGACCGGTATGACGTGATATCTCATTGTAGTTTTGATTTGCATTTCTCTAATAATCAGTGATGCTGAGCATCTTTTCATGTGTCTGTTGGCCTTGTGTATGTCTTCATTGAAGAAATATCTATTTATGTCTTTTGCCGATTCTTCCATTGGGTTGTTCATGTTGTTGTTGTTGTTGTTGAGTTGTATGAACTGTTTGTATATTTTAGAAATTAAGCCCTTGTCGGTCACATCATTTGCAAATATTTTCTCCCAGTCCACAGGTTGTCTTTCCATTTTGTTTATGGTTTCCTTTGTTGTACAAAAGCTTCTAAGTTTGATTAGGTTCCATTTGTTTATTTTTGCTTTTATTTCTATTGCCTTGGGAGACTGACCTAAGAAAACATTGGTACAATTTATGTCAGAGAATTTTTTGCCTATGTTCTCTTCTAGGAGTTTTATGGCATCATGTCTTATATTTAAATCTTGAGCCATTTTGAGTTTATTTTTATGTATGGTGTGAGGGTGTGTTCTAACTTCATTGATTTACATGCAGCTGTCCAACTTTCCCAACACCACTTGTTGAAGAGACTGTCTTTTTTCCATTGTATATTCTTGCCTCCTTTGCCAAAGATTAATTGACCATAGGTATGTGAGTTTATTTGTAGGCTCTCTATTCTGTTCCATTGATCCATATGTCTGTTTTTCTGCCAGTACCATACTGTTTTGATTACTGTAACTTTGCAGTATATTTTGAAGTCTGAGAGGGTTATGCCTTCTGCTTTGTTCCTTTTCCTCAGGATTGCCTTAGCAATTCTGGGTCTTTTATGGTTATTTGTTCTAGTTATGTGAAAAAAGTCATGGGTAATTTGACAGGGATTGCATTAAATCTGTAGATTGCTTTGGGTGGTATGGCCATTTTAACAATATTATTTCTTCCAATCCAAGAATCCATGCTTCTAATTTTCATCTCAATGCTTAAATTAAGCTCTAATAGAAGTAATCCCAATATTTGAACAAATTGGCACATATTCACATTATAAAAATCAAAATAGTGTCTTAAGTTCACATAACTACTAGCTTCTGCCTATGTAAAACCCAAGCCTTTCTATGAGATCAGCCAAGAAAATCACTATATGTATTTTCCTTTCTAACACTGAAGATTTTCTTGGCACAGTCTATTTGACATACAAGTGTCCAATGGAAAAGGCAAAAAATAACAAGGCCTGCAGACCTAGAACAAAGTAGGTCCTTAATATATGTATGTTGAAAGAACAAATGCATCCACAATGGTAAAAGATTCCCTTGTTTGGGATGTTTGTAACATCAATCCAGGAATGTTACAGAAATACCTGAAGCATTAACAACTGTCAATAATATGGGTAGGTTTTAAAAATCACAGCAGTCAAGTTGTTGCTTATAACCATGACTTTGAGTTTGGTATTAGACTCATGGAAGAAAACTGAAAACTCATCCCTTCTAGCCTCTTGTAGAAGCCCATTCTAGACCAGAACAACACTGACAATAATAGGCAATAGGCCAGATCTAGGCCATTAAGAGAATCTGCAATTTGGAAGCAGGGTGGAATAAAAGTGAAAAGTCTGGAGATTTCTCTTGCCAAGATTTATGGTGAGAGGAAGGGCTAATGGCATAGTTCTAGGGAGCTTCCCTCCATTGTTCGGTTCCCATTAGTGTTGACCTGTTATATTTAAAAGTTCCATTCAAACATCAAAGGGAATGTTTTATTGAGAAAATCCCAACTTTTCCAACGGAAAATTTCTTTTTATTTATCCTTAGCTAAGTAGCAATGGAAAGTGTCAATGTTTAGGTGGAAATATTATAAATTACTATGCAAACAGGTGCCAGTGACAGAATACAATCATATTTGTCATTTCAGACTCAGACTCAAATCCTCTGAGAAGCCTACCCACACCACCCTACCTAACACCCTCTAAAATTTGAGGAAATGCTAGAAATCATCAATAAGAAATTCAACGGATGCAATTATATAAAAAAGCAAAAGTTTTGTACAAGTAAAACTCACAATAAACCCAAAAAGATATGTGTAGTAAATATCACAAATGATTAATATATTATTATATTCACTTTCTATTGCTGTGTAACAAATTACCACAAATATAGCAGCTTAAAACAACACCCATTTGTGAGCTCACATATCTGTAGGCCAAAAGTACAGTCACAATGTGACTGGGGATCACAAGGCTGAAATTAAGGTGTCAGTGGGGCTAAGTTCTAGCCTGAAACTGGAGAAAAATCTTCTAAGCACATTTTTGTTGTTGACAGAATTCAGTTCCTCATGGTGCTAGGACTGAGGCCCCTGTTTCCTTGATGGCTGTCAGCCAGGAGTTGGTCTCAGCTCCTAGAAGCTGGGCATTTGAGTATTTCAAGTCTAGTTCCTTTCCACGTGGACTCCTCATTCTTCAAGCCAGCAAAGACATGATGAATCCTTCTCGTGCTTTTAATTTTTCTGACTTCTTTTACTACTACCAGTCAGAGAAAACTGTACTTTCAAAAGGCTAATGTAGTTATAACTACTATGTAGGATCAGACCCACCCTGAAAATCTCCCTTTCTCAATGTGAATTATGCCATTTAACATACTAATCATGGGAGTGAAAACTATCAAGTTTACAGTCCCAGGGATTGCTCAGGGCGTGAATACTGGGGGAGAGAAAATGATGAATCTTGAGTAACATCTTAGAATTCTGCCTACCACAATTACATAAGCAGATTATATAATTTGGTGAAAAATATATTTCAACATATTGAATATAAATGAGAAAATAACATGAACAAGGCACATATGAGGAACAGAATCTTTTGGAAAATAATTTGACAAGAAAAATAAAGAGCCATAGAAATGTTATATTCCTTAGCCTAGCCATACCACTCCTGGAAATACAGCACCCCCCCAAAAAAAAATTCATAAGAAAGAAAAAACTATAACATGAATATGTCAGCCTCCTCGGGGTTTTCCTAGAATCACATACACAACTCTAACTCTAGAACAGCAACTTCTACATGATGTTTACCTACCTGTCTCTGCCACAATACTTGGAGCATCAAATCCAGAAACTGTTTCTTATTCATCCTTTTGTTCCCAGACTCCAGAATGGTATATATATGCTGCAAATATTTGTTGAGTGCCTATTATGTAACTACAACTGAGTGAGGCATCAGGACACACAATTAGATAATACATGGTCTGATGTACCTCATTTCTCATAATTTTTGTAAAAAGAAAAAAGTTATATAATATCAAAAAGTTCTACAATCAACATATGTGTAAAGTACTAGCTAGGATCATAAAAGTCAACAGAAATGAGGGAACTGTTGGACCAGACCTTGAAAGCTAAGTGGAATTCACTAAAGAGACAAAGCAGATGGGGGATTACAGGGAAAAAGAAGTAAAGAATATATTATGTAGCCATTTAAAATTATAATTATGAACTGTATAAAACTATATAAAAATGTTTATATTAAGTGAAAAACTGTGTACCAAATTAGATCTTTGTTCTAACCATAATTATGCAAAAAAAGTGTATAAATGCATAGAGACAAATAGGAAAAAAATCAACACAATTTTCTAGAAGGAGAAATAATTGCTAATTTATTTCCTCTTATTTTATGTATATTATACTTACATATTATATACATATATTGTATATTATGTTTATATTTATTCTTTGTGCTTCCAAAGAAATTTTAAATGAAAAGAAAGAAAAAACATTACATTAAAAAATAGTAAGTCCACCAGTCGGGAGAGTCCTGCTAACTGATAGAAAGTAGAAATACTCAATGTCTATTTCCCTCCATTCTAACTAAAAGTCTTGATTACAGGAAATGATGTACTCAACCATTCATTAATTCCACAAACATCTCCTGAGCACTGATAATGTGCGTGACATGGTGCAAGGCACCGGAGATACAAAAATGGATGACACAGTCCCTGCCCTCAGAAAGCTCTTGATTTGATGAATCACCACAGTGAGATTTACTTGGTAATGGTATTTTAATAATTGCTGAGAAGACAAAATTCTCTAAATAATAGTTCACTTCACAGGTGGAAGCTTCAGTCTGGCAGAATGTAAAATAGCTCCCTACCTCAAGTCTACTCACAGCAACAGGGATAAGACCGGTCACTGCTGCCAAGAAACTATCTTTCCAAGACTCACAAATCAGATGCACCAGATTCTTAAATTACATCACTTCTATCACAATGGAAAGAGATCTAGTCAATGCCTATACATATGGCTCAGTAAATCTACAGATCTAACATCTTGGCTCACTAATAGGGTGGCTGTTTTAATGCTTGAAGAATAATGTTTGAATGATCGATAATTCCAACACAATTCTACTTACTGGATCTCAATTTTCATAAGGCAAAATCAGGATCACCACAATTTGTGTATTTCTATGTTTTATTTTATTTTGCCCTTTATTTTTCCGTCTTTATTCCTAATCTTATCATGAGTGGTCACATATAGCACTGAAGAAAAATATAAATCTCAATTTCACTCAAACTCCTGAAACTATTAGAAGAAAAATTAAAAGTAATATGAACTTCTAATTGGCAAACATACTGTTTCTCCACTGAGACCATTTCTGCTAGCTACCAAGACAGAGTTTTTCAGTCAAAATGTGTCTCCTTCCAAGCTGCAGGCTATTTGAAGAAAACAAGTAAAACAAAGGAAAAGGAAAAAAAAAAAATCCCTACCCAAAAATCCAACATCTCTCACTCTCTTCCCCATAGAACATAAATCCAACTTGAGGATTTTTTATTATAGGATCCTCATTTCACTGAATGTCTTCTTAGTAGGGTTTTGTTATCTATCATTTACATAGTAAGAGTTACACTTTATCAGAAGTAACAGAGTCAGTAGCTTATTAAATCAGAAATGCTAAAGCAAAATGGATCCATTTGGGTTTTCCCCACTTTCATTACTTTTTTCTTGTTACCATTGTCATCATCATCATCACCATCATATTTAACATTTATTAAGCAGTTTACAACATGTACCAGGAACTGGACACCACACAAAGCACATACACGTTAGGTCATTTCCTCCTCAAAACTACATTTTAAGCATCACAGGTCTAAGGAACTTGTCTAAGGCCACACTAACAATAAGATCCCCATCTTTCTAACTTCAGAACTCAACCTCTTAACCACTTTATTAGAGCTTCGTAGAGCTGCTATAAAAAAATCGCCACAAAGTACACGGCTTGAAACAACACACATTTATCCTCTCACAGTTTTGGAGACCAGAAGTCCAAAATCAGTTTCACTGGGCAGAAACTAAGGTGTCAGCAGGGCTGCCCTCCCTCTGAAGACTCTAGGGGAGAAGTTCATTGCCTCCTCCAGCTTCTGGTGGCTGTCAGCACTCCTAATCTATCCCCACATCACTCCAATCTTCAAGGCTAGCATCTTCAAATCTCTCTCAGCTCCATCTTCACATCGCCTTCTCCTCTGTATGTAGTCAAATATCAAGATCCTTAACTTAATTACATCAGCCATGTAAGGTAATACTCATAAATTCCAAGGATCAGGAGGTGGATCTTTTGATGGGGGTCTGTTTTTCAGCCTACCACACCACTAAACTCTACTGCTTCTCCAAATGATTTTTTCATGGTTCTTGGTGTGGTGGTAAATCAGAGATAGTCCAGAAAGATCCCACAGGGAGTAGTACACACTCTCCTTTGAGAAAAGTCAGCCATGCAAGAGAGATAAACCTAAGATTAGAACCAGTTAAGTAAGACAAACACATATATGGCCTTATACTGGAGGTCACCAAAATCCAGCTCATCAGCTCCATACCAACATTGGAACCCCAGTCTCCTTACTCCTTACCCCAGTGATATTTCCAAAGAGCCACGAACAAATCTTAAACCAATGCACCATTTCTTCGACAAGACAGACTTTCTCATGCTTTGGGCCTTTGTTCATGCAATTTCTTGTCTTTATGCCTACTGTAATGCTACTCTCCTCAATGCTTTACCATCACACTTATGAAGTCTTTCCTGATGTCCACACTCACAATGACTCCCTTCCTGGCATTTGGTTTCTATTTCTTCAGTGTCACTTGTCATTAGTCCTGAATCATATAGTTGCTTATGTATGTATGTATCTTCCTAGAAAGTACAAGGTCCTTTAGAACAAAGACTGTCTACCATCCCAGTGTCTGGCACAGAATTAGGCACAAATTCTAACTAAATTTGCATTAGAAAGAAGGAAGGGAGAGAGAAAGGAGGGGATTAGAGAGGAAAATGAGGAGGAAAGAGAAAGGAAGAGAAGCGAGGGAAGGGAAGGGAAGGGAAAGGAAGGGAAGGGAAGGGAAGGGAAGGGAAGGGAAGGGAAGGGAAGGGAAGGGAAGGGAAGGCAAGGCAAGGCAAGGCAAGGCAAGGCAAGGCAAGGGAAGGGAAGGGAAGGGAAAGGTAAATACTAAAGCCCAGATTGCTTTAAGAGAACAGAAGGAGATACAGTTCTTTCCAATACATATCTGTGAAAGCCCTGAAGAAAGAAGATTTTCAAAAAGGTCTGAAAAAGAGTACCAGCGAGCAAGTACATGGACCTTTCTAGGTATGCTCTAAGCCCTAGAGTATAGGGAAATGATTCATAAAGAAGGGTGTATAGACTCCTGCATCAGAACCTCTGCATCAGCATGCTTGTTAATTGGAAATTCCAAGGGCACCTCTTAGACCTGCCGAATCTGAATTCTGAGGTGCTGAGAAATAGAAATCAACATTTAAAACAAGATTCTGGATGATTCTGATGCCCACTAAAGTTTGACATAATCATTACTCTTTTAAGAAAGAAGAAAAAAGTCAAACAATACCCAGATTTTTTTTTTTTCTTTTGGCTTGATTCCCAAGGTCTAGTACTGGACTTGATGACCATTTTCCTTTAAAGGTAAAAATGAAAGTCCAGTTTCGAAAATGACAAGGTTGCAGGTCTGCAATATGTTCCAGGGAAAAATGCCAAAGACTCAGAAAGGGGATTTGGGAAAGGTGCCAGGATGATTCAACACTGAGCCCCTCTAGATTATGAAGATATTACTTTAATCAGCCTGGTCATAAGAATGATAGCCACAATTTGCCTGACACATCCAATCAATGACAGCCTTATGCCAGTTTGTGGTTTTCTGTCATCTCAATTATTTTTCACTGACTTAAATTCTTTTTGAAGACGCTTCCGGGCTTGAGAAATTATAAGGAAGTCCCTGGTGTCCCCTCCTGGAGTTATATCATAGATCTTATTGATCTTGAGCTCCAGTCCTCATTCCTCAAATTCCTTCTTAGAAATGATTTGTTACCAGCCTTCCTCAATCTTATAAAATGTAACAGTTCATGCCAGGGTGCAACTAATCTCGCCTAACACTTCACCCCCATCACCCTCTCAGAGCTATAGATGCCCAGCGAAGATGACATCTAAGGAGGAGGCTGTCTCCAGGCCGTGGACAATCAATCACTCTGTCATCTTATACTGTGTTCTTTTGTTCCATCACTTTTACAGGACACATTTGCTTTTTAAGGATCAATATTCAATTTAACTTTCTATACACTATAAATCAAGTCTTTAAAAAGTGAAGAAAATATGTTTCTGGCTTTGAAGTTATTTTAAACCATAGCCAGGTCCTAAGCTAAGCCCAATTAATAAGCCTCGTTCTTGCAAATTCTAAGCACCGAGTGTGAGCTATGAGAGGTAGGTTACATTTCTTCCTTTCTGTCAAAGAATATTGCCATAAGAGATATTTTTAAGTAAAATAATGAGCTGTAAATCAGTCTAATTAGAGAATTTGCAAGTACTCAGCAGATGTAAAATCGTAAGCTTTAAAGAAATAATTTCTTTTGCTCATTATTTCTTGCTATGGATGCTATAAAACATATTCACGACCAGTAATTTTTCTATATGTAAAAATAGAATTATACTCACATAATATTTTAGTGTTATTTTCACCAATGAGTTAAAATTAACAATTTGTTTAATTTAGAAATTTAGAACAAATAAACCTTACTTAACTGTCTTGATATACCATCAAATGCAAGTACCATCTACAAATTTTAAGGAGGACTTGGTTAAATACAAATGGAATTGTAAAAGAAAACTGTTTTATGCATTTAAAATAACTTATTTCTAAATGTCCTCACGAAGTTTAAGCAGATCTCTTCAACCCTATGCATCAGACATGTTTCTGAATTAACTTCCACCCAGAAACCCATGGGATGAAAATTCTGTGTGATAAATTAAGTTGCCAAATGAAATGGATTAGCTATCAGTGAAATTGCATGATAAGCTGTCAGATCCACTTTGAATTGGGATTCATCCTCTTTCTCCACCTGTTCATTAAGCTCCAAGTTCATGGCAACTCCAGTGACTGATTGCACATTAACAAGCTGTTTAGATGGGGAAGTGTAGCTAGTCTAGTCAACATTGCTACACTTATACATTCATTTAAACATAATTCTCTGGTAATTTATTCTGTTCAAAATCCCAGTGTGGAAAAATATACCTCTACCCTGAAGTTTAATTTTGGACCCAACAGAGACGTGATGTGTCATAAAATTAAAACTTAACAAAGCAAATCAGATTTACCTCAAGGTCAAAAAAAGCTGGGGAAATTTAATGCCATAAATTTGCTTCTTCAAACAGTTACAAAAATAAAAAGAGTAGTGAAAAAGCTGTTGCCTTTGCACTGTTAGTATGCCAAAATAAAACATTTATTTCTGTCCCTATTCTAAAGCAAACGTTGGCTGCTTTTATAACTAGAAAGCTAAAACCAGCTAAGAATGTTGAAAAATAATTCTCAACCTTTCTTTCTTATCAAAATCACCAAAATCTTCCCTTATATGACACCAAGTGTAATAAATGACTTGTCAATCAAAAAGCACCAAATCTGAGCTGTAAGAATATTGTTCTTACTGAGGCATTAAACACTGACTCTTTTCTTTTTAAGTATACAGAATTTACTCCATAAGGGGGCTATTCACCAAATGCAAATTTAATAAAAATCAGTAAGTTCCTCTAAAACTGCTGAAGTTTAAAAGATTTTACCTAAATGTAAGACCAGACACTATAAAACTCTTAGAGGAAAACGTAGGAAAAACACTCTTCGACATAAACCAGAGCAAGATCTTTTTTGACCCCCCCTGCTAGAGTAATGAAAATAAAAACAAAAATAAACAAATGGGACCTAAGTAAACTTAAAAGCTTTTGCACAGCAAAGGAAACCATAAACAAGACGAAAAGACAACCCTCAGAATGGGAGAAAATATTTGCAAATGAAGCAACGGACAAAGGATTAATCTCCAAAATATACAAACAGCTCAGGGAGCTCAATATCAGAAAAACAAACAACCCAATTAAAAAATGGGCGGAAGACCTATATAGACATTTCACCAAGGAAGACATACAGATGGCCAAGAGGCCCATGAAAAGATGCTCAACATCACTAATTATTAGAGAAATGCAAATCAAAACTACAATGAGGTATCACCTCACGCCAGTCAGAATGGCCATCATCAAAAAATCTACAAATAATAAATGCTGGAAAGGATGTGAAGAAAAGGGAACCCTTTTGCCCTGTTGGTGGGAATGTAAATTGATACAGTCACTATGGAGAACAGTATGGAGGTTCCCTAAAAAACTAAAAATAGAACTACCATATGACCCAGCAATCCCACTACTGGGCATATATCCCAAGAAAACCATAATTCAAAAGGATACATGTACCCCAATGTTCACTGCAGCACTATTTACAATAGCCAGGACATGGAAACAACCTAAATGTCCAACAACAGATGAATGGATAAAGAAGATGTGGTACATATATACAATGGAATATTATATACAATGGGTCATTTGTAGAGATGTGGTAGGACCTAGAGTCTGCGATACAGAGTGAAGTAAGCCAGAAAGAGAAAAACAAATATTGTATATTAACACATATATGTGGAATCTAGAAAAATGGTACAGATGAACCTATTGGTTGGGCAGGAATAGAGACACAGATGGACAGAACAGACATATGGATAAAGGGGGGGAATGGGAGGGTGGGACAAATTGGGAGATTAGGTTTGACATAAATACATTACCATGCCTAAAATAGATAGATAGCGGGAACCTGCTGTATAGCACGGGGAGCTCAGCTCGGCACTCTGTGACAACCTAGATGGGTGGGATGGGGGGTGGTGGGAGGGAGGTCCAAGAGGGAGGGGATATAGTTATACATATAGCTGATTCACCTCATTGTACAGCAGAAACTAACACAACATTGTAAAGCAATTTTACTCCAATAATAAATAAATAAATAAAAGATTTATATCTCATGAAAATATAAGAATGCTTACTTTCTACCGATAAGCTATTTTTCTTCACTATTATTTATGGAGCCTAATTTTTATATGAATTAATGATTAGAATTAAGAAATCAGTGTCACTTTTCCCTTTCCCTACACATGTAAAGCAAGGCCTTAATTGAAGAAAAATTAAGTAAACTAAAAGCCAAATGACTACGATTATATTCAGTCAACAGAACAGAACGAATATCATCCACATGTTTTAGACCCCACAAGAAGCAGCTCCCCAGAAGTCACAAATAAAGAAGAAAAATAACTTAGAAATTAAGTTGACCTGTATATGTAACAAATAAAATATACATTTTCTTTGGTTGAAATTAATAGAAGTGTACATAAAATTGTTTTTCAATTTTACCATATAATTAAAAAATAAAAATTTTAAAAGTAAAAGAGCATAGACGATTCCATATATGGTTGCACATGAGCATCAGAAAGCCCCTAGGCCTCATGAAATGTCAATTAGCATCATTATAAAGTTCAGCTTTTAACTAGATTTAACCATAATCAACTGTTGACAACTCACACAATTACAAGACAAACTGTGGCAGATGGTGTTTGTATTTATTAACTACCAGTAGAATTAGAATTCACTTCCCCATTCCCTTCATCCTAATGTAAGCACAGCTGCTTCCCCTTCCAAGGACTGGCTGCCTCCTCTACAGTCTCAGTCCAATTGGCTCAGTCCATGGAAAGTATCAATGAAAGGGCTGAATCCAATTTCAGAAGCTAGGGATGCTTTCAGTAAGTGTGAAGACTTTTTACAAAGCAGGGGTGCTCTGGCTTATATGGCACCTAGGGACTACCACCCATTCTGGCCCCAGGGGTGGGCTTTGAGATTCTCTTGCACAGGGAAAAGGCTCAAAGTTTCAGAGAAACCATGCTTTTCAACATCCTCTAAGAACCAAAGCCATGGCCATAAGACATCCCCAGGGCTAAGTGCTGTGCTGGATCCTAGGTACCACTCTGAAAATGAAAACAAAACAAAACAAAAAAACCCAGTTCCTCTCTCATTTCAAGGTACTGCAATGTCCATCTCTTTCCCCACCATCTTGAATTTCAGGAACAGAACAGCAGCAATGAACTTGAGCTATTGGGTTTCTCTGTTGAGAAACATTCAGTACTGTTCTCCTCAGGCCTCCAACCAACCCAACCCCACCCAATACCTCCACGCTACCACAGCCAAGTTACTTGTACCTTGGTGTCAAAAAAATTTTATAGGTAAAATCCTGCATTCAATTCCAGAAGATAATACCAAAAGTTATGTTTCTTGTCTTCATAGAATTGGAAATTAAAACAATGAAGTACAATTCAAAGGCATAGGTTAAAAAAAAATCATCAAAGTTAATATTGATGAAGTTTGGGGAAATACATACTCTTCTAACTTGAGAGAAATAAATTCATTTAACCTTTCCATAGAGCTATTTGGTTACATACATCAAAAGTTTAAAAACTTTCATACTCCCATAATTTCACTTCAAGGACTATATTCCAAGGGAATAATCAAAGATTTTTTTACAAAGATTTATCTGCTAGGATGTTTGTCTCAGTCTGTTTGTAACAGTGAAAAACATGAAACAATCTAAGTTTCCAACAATAAGGGAATAGTTAGATAAACATTCATGTGTATGACTGAATATCATGCAGCTATTTAAAATGACATGTAAAAATGATTTTTAAAAATTAAGCAGTATTTTCTAAAATTCAAAATACATCTATAAAATAAAAAGAAAATAACCTGAAGCATAAACGCTGAACTTAAACAATGATGTATGTGTTTGGAAACGTTATGGAGAATATTTTATTCTTTTCTGTATTTTTTATTTTCCCTATTTTAAATATTAATGTGTATTCCTTTTGTAATCAGCCACCCAAAAAGATCTTTTAAAATATTTTTTTAAATCCAACTGACTAGTATGTGTGACAAACAACATATAAATTTCCCTAAGTGCACTGAAGAATTCTCAAAGAGAGAAAAAAAAATCTCTGAAAACATGGAACAAACGCCCAAGCAGTTCCGATCACTTTCCCCCAGCATTTTTTTTTAAATTTTAGTCTCTCAGAGTCCCTTGAGGACTATGTTACTATTTAACTCCAAGGGATATTCCCTTAAAAATAGTGACAAGAGGGGTCAAAAATAGAAGGTGAAAACTCAGAGGGGAATTTCCTGGAAGCCATCCATCCCTCTTGGCAGTTATTTTCTTTTGAGGATTATCTTCTAATTCCTTGGAGTATTTAATGTTTAGTTTGATTCCACAAATTCCCCCAGAAAGAAAAATTGTAAATCAGAAAAACAAAGAAGTGATAGGTCAAAGAACAGAAATATTTTGAAAAATATGTTGGGATGCAAAGCTAAATAACAACTGAAATGATAATTTAACACATCATAAAGGCTCTTTTACATTTAACCTTTCACTCCATCCTCACAGAGACCCTGTTTTCTGTCTATGCTCACACTAGATAAAGCAAAGACACCAATATTCTTACAGCTGGAAGCTCACACTTAAACCTGTAACCAGTGTTAAGAATTCACCTCAAAAAAATTGTTCTCACCCATCCTACACCCATACCTGTCTGCTCAACTATATTTCACAGGTTGATCAAATGACAGCTATCCACAGTGGTGATTTTGATCAGCACTTCTGATCAGCAGGTCCTGGCATAGCATGGGAAGGAAAGTAAAGGGGGAGAATGATGGGTAGAAATTCTTTCCCCTTTGCCTGGTTTAGCTGGAATGGGCGCTGGGCTGGATCTGAAGAGAGGGTGGCAAGAAATGGTTTCTGAACATTACTATCTCCATGCTAAAAACTAATGCTCCAGAAACTTCAACAGTATCACCCCAAAAGTAATTTGTAGCTAGCTACGAACTACCTAATAGTCGGTTATCCCAAATTAAGAGCTCTGAAATTTCAGTAAATTTATAGTGAACACTTGGGTTTAATACTGCCTTACTCAGGAGACTCTTAGGCCCACTGAGTTCTTCAGAACCAATGAAAAGAACTGATCAAAAGATGGAGGAACCATTTTAAAGAGAAAAAGCAATATGAAGAAGCATAAACTTAAGAAAAAGCAATATGAACATAAAACTCAGTCAATAAGAAGAAAAAAATTACAAAACCTCAAAGAAATAATGGAAAGAAATGGAAAATTAGTTTTATTTTGTCTACTTACATAAAACTTAAAATAACTGTTTAATTGTGGTTAATACTTTAATTGTAGTTCAACTTTTCTGACAGGGTGAACGCTCTAATAAGGACCTAAATGCTTTGTAGTTAGAATCTCAGGCTTCCTTACAATTAGCAAAATTTTACAAGCTATTTAACCATAGCTATTTAACAAAAGCCTCAATCTGTCAACTGTAAATTTATATTTATTCACATAACTGTTTAACTACAATCTCCCACTAGTTTGTAAACTTAAGAACTTAGATGATCTCTGTTTTTCTCACCAATTTCTCTCTCACACTTAGCATAGGGCTTGTCATATAGCAGATACTTCATATATATTTGTTGAATGAACGAATGAATGAATTATGAAACATCTGACTAAAGGCATTCCCATGAAAATCAAGAATAAGCAAGAATGTCTTACGGCAAGTAATTTTACAGTGTTATCATGCAGTAGCCAAAGCAAGGAAAGGGGCAGAGAAATAGTGTGTATAACAATATATATGCCTAGAAAACCCAAGAGCATCAACTGAAAAGCTACAAAAACTAACTGCAGTAAGGTGGGCAATTATTAAGTTAATAGCTTTTCTGTATCACTGAAAATCATCTGGTAAAATAAATAATAGAAAAAATAGATACCATTCATGATAGCAACAAAATTACAAACTTGCAAGGATAAAACTGTGTGAGACCCATAAGACGAAAACTATAAAACTTTACTGAGGGATATTAGGGAAAAGAGATTTAAATCAATCTAACAACCAGCACCATTCCTAGACAGGAAGATGCATCATGTTAAAAATGTCAAAACTCTCCAAATAACCTACATTTCTAATCAAAATTCCATTGATATTTCTGGGATTTTTGTTGTGATGGAGGTTCTTTTTCTTTTCTGTTTTGATTTTGAACTTGACAAAACAATTCTAAAATTTATCTGGTAGAATAAAAAGACAAGATTCACCAAGAAATAAATAAAAAGGCGGACAAATGGCAGAGGTTGAGGGAGGAGTCACAGGATCCCAAACCAGAATACATATGTGAAAGCCACAATAATTTAAAAATATACACCACTACCTTTTCATGAGCATAAATTCTATGTGCAGCTTAATATAAATTAAAGAAACAATTTAAAAGGTAGAAGCAAAGAGTATATATTACTCTTGTTAACATATAATAAGCTTTCCCCCAATTAAAAAGAGACAAATGTCTAATAGAAAACCTAGTTAGGATATGAGCATAAAACTTTAAAAAATGCAAATGCCCAATAAATATAAGAAAAAAGCATTCAATATCACTCTTAATAAAACAAATTGGATAATATTAGTCACTATTAAATTGGTAGGATTGATTTTGTAATGATGTAAACTGGTATTTACAAGAATTTGCACTTATACATCACCCTTGAAAAAGTATATTATAACATTCTTTCTAAGAAGCAATGGATATCAAATCATTTTTTAAAATATTATAGCCTTTTACCTAATAACTCCTTCTAAATAAAACATTTTGAAGAAATAATTGGAGATGTTTATAAAAATTTTGGTATGAGGACATTCATTATAGATTTATAAAAATGAAAAAAATGGAATAATAATCATTTAAAATCACATTCTTAACATTTAAGGAAGTGGGAAGTGGGATATATATAAGTGGGGAAAAAAGCAGCTTACAATACAGCACATATAGTATTGTTGTAAAGTATACAACCTATAGCTGTATAGTGGTTATCTCTGGATTAAAAGTTGATATATTTTATTTCTTTCTACTTTTCTGCATTTTCCAAATTTCTAACACATGCATTAGTGTTATATTCAGAAAAAAATAAATGTTACACATTTGTAAATTACCAATACTATGCGACATCAAATGAGTCTTACTGATAAGGTGTACCTATAATGTAAAAGCAAACTATTTATATAGCCTTATTTTGAATGTGGCTTTAAGACTACATTGCAGGATTTTTTTAAATCTGTATTCAGCAAAATGATAGACTTTGTGGGATATCTCACACGTGGAAATAGACTTTATGATTTTTTTTTTTGAAATTGCTTTTTATTCCCAAAAGTAGGTTTGAGAGTATCATTTCTAAGACTGTTTCCTCTGGTTTTGGTCTTCTCCCCAAAAAATTAGTAGTAGTAGTAGTAGTAGTAGTAGTAGTAGTAATAGTACTTTCATAGTATGATACTTTGCTCCTAAGTGCTGCTACCTATAGGAGGAAAATTTATTACATGTATGTTTTTATGAACCTAATAAGGAACTACCAAAAAAATCCCATCCTCAGCTATAGGAAAATAACATATACTTTGTTTACTTTATTTCTTCACTTACATAAGCCTGAAGATGGATTATTAGCTAAAAAATGCTATAAAATTTGATTTGTCAAAAAGTTGATTTTGTCAGTATATTTTATACATTCATTAAAAAATTATTACTTCACTTATGTCATGTACTATTTTTAAAAACAATATAGAAAATATCAAGTATTGGCATGGATATAGAGCATGCTTAGTAGACAGCAGTATCTAATAAGTATGAACTTACACAGATCCTATGATGAAACCATTCTACTCTCAGAAATAAACCCAACAGAAATAATAGATATCTATTCACAAAAATACACATGCACACATACAAATGTGTTAGGATGTTCACTGAAGGAGTAAAAGACCCCAAATTGAAATTAACTAAATGCCCGTCAACAGTAGATTGGATAAACTGTGGCATATTCACAAAATGAAATATTACATAATAATAATGAAAATGAATTATTGACATCTATACATAACAACATAGATCGATCTTACAAGCATAATGATGAACTAAAAGAACCAAACATTGAGGCGTATATACTATATGGTTCCATTTACATAAAATATAAAAAGAGGCAAAACTAACATATGCTACTAAAAGTGAGGACAGTGAACCCACTGTCGTGTATTCACTACAAGATACTAGGTGATGCCAAGAGCTCTTCCAGGGTACTGATAATGTTCTGCTTTTTGATCTAGATAGAGTAACACAGGCATACCAATTTGCGAACATTTACTGAACTCTACACTTATGTGTGTGTGTTTGTGTCTATTGTGTATTTTGTGTCTTGCTCAACAAAATGTTAAAAGAAGAAACATATAATACAGAAATTTAATGAAGAATAAAAATTTAGGGCTTTGTTAGTAGAGATGAAATTTCATATTGTATCAAGCAGTTGCCGTCAATTTTGTCCAAAATATTTCTGAGTAAATGAACCTACTGGGTGGGCCAAAAGGTTTGTTCGGTTTTTTCCATAAGATGGCTCTAGTAGCACTTAGTTAGTTGTCTTTAACTTCATTCGAAACAATTTTGTTAGATTGTATTTGACAGCTGTCATATCAGCTTGCATTTAAAAAAAGACTTAACAAAATTGGTCAGTTTTTGTGTAGCCATTTTAATATTGAAGATGGATGGAAAAAAGCAACATTTTCGGCATATTATGCTGTACTATTTCAAGAAAGGTAAAAACGCAACTGAAACGCACAAAAAGATTTGTGCAGTGTATGGAGAAGGTGCTGTGACTGATCAAACGTGTCAAAAGTGGTTTGCGAAGTTTTGTGCTGGAGATTTCTCGCTGGACAATACTCCACGGTCGGGTAGACCACTTGAAGTTGACAGCAATCAAATCGAAACAATAATTGAGAACAATCAACGTTATACCACGTGGGAGATAGCCAACATATTCAAAATATCCAAAGCAAGCACTGAAAATCATTTGCACCAGCTTGGTTATGTTCATTGCTTTGTTGTTTGGGTTCCACATAAGTTAAGCGAAAAAAACCTTCTTGACCACAGTTCCACATGTGATTCTCTACTGAAACGTAATGAAAATGTTCAATTTTTAAAACAAATTGTGACAGGTGATGAAAAGTGGATACTGTACAACAATGTGGAATGGAAGAGACTGTAGGGCAAGCGAAATGAACCACCACAAACCGCATCAAAGGCCAGTCTTCATCCAAAGAAGGTGATGTTGTGTATATGGTGGGATTGGAAGGGAGTCCTCTATTATGAGCTCCTTCCAGAAAACCAAACGATTAATTCCAACAAGTACTATTCCCAATTAGACCAACTGAAAGCGGCACTCAATGAAAAGCGTGCAGAATTAGTCAACAGAAAACGCATAATCTTCCTTCCGGATAATGCAAGACCGCATGTTTCTTTGATGACCAGGCAAAAACCGTTAGAGCTTGGCTGGGAAGTTCGGATTCATCCACCGTATTCACCAGACATCGCACCTTCAGATTTCCATTTATTTTGGTCTTTACAAAATTCTCTTAATGGAAAAAATTTCAATTCCCTGGAAGACTGTAAAAGGTACCTGGAATAGTTCTTTGCTCAAAAACATAAAAAGTTTTGGGAAGATGGAATCATGAAGTTGCCTGAAAAATGGCAGAAGGTAATGGAACAAAAGGGTGAATATGTTGTTCAATAAAGTTCTTGGTGAAAATGAAAAATATGTCTTTTATTTTCACTGTAAAAACCGAAGGCACTTTTTGGCCCACCCAATATTTTCCCAATGATTTGAATTCTAATTTCAAATAAGCCTTATTTCAGCTTTACTGAAAAAAATACATTAAAATAACATTTATTTTAAGCAAGTAGAGGGATTTAAAAAAACTTCTATAAAGCAACATTTCTTCCATCACATGCAGTCCCACTGCCTGATTTGCCTATGTAAATATTCAGATATTCTATATTAATTAAATTATACCCAGCTATTAAATGGTTATCTATCCAATCACATGTCACTATCTTAATTTTTGTCACGATTATGACATTCACAACTAATGCAGTAAAAACACCACTAAAGTAAACGAAAACAATTATTTCCCTTTGTCATTAGTTCATATGAATTACCAACAATGTTATAGAAACTCAGCTTTTATTATAAAGCCTCAGAATTGGGCAACTTTTCCTGGACACAATTCAAGTAAACAGTATAACAGCTAAAGCTGTAGAATATAGGAAAAACCCTTTTAGTTGGTTAAATGTCTATCTGTGCATAAGACTTGAAGAACATGCATAATTTACCTTGTGACACTGATTGATAGAAAAAAATCATTTTTCTGATATTAGAACTAAGCAGTATAATTCTGCTACTGTTTACTGAGTGTGTCTATATGCTAGGCACTGAGTGAAGTGCTTTCTATATATTACCTCTTTTGATTTTCACAACAGCCCTATGAAGTAGGCCCTATTACTATCTCCATTGTACCAATGAATAAACTAAGGCTCAGAAAGGTTAAATAATTTACTGAAGGTCATTTGGCCAGGAAGTTAAAGAGGCATATTTAAAATAATGACTGATCTGACATCAAGCCCTCTATGATGAACTACAATGTAAATGTATCTCTCCTTGTCATGTTGGGGTGGGGAAAGGAAGAACTAAAATAAACAAACCTTTTCCTCACTTTCCACTTTAAAAATCCTTTTTATGGCAAACTGAATTCATCTTTGGCCAAAGCCAACCCATTAGAGTTGGAAAGTTAACCACTTTTCCATTATACAGCCCACAATCCACGAATGAATAAAAATCACATCTCCTACAAAATATTTTTCTGTGATTGTGGTACAATTAAAATTGTCTCTAATGATATAATACTGAACCATAAATTAAATGGATGTATTCTTCCCCAAACTCTAGCAAAGACCAAAACTCTGACCAAATAGTCTTAGTATAAAATTATACAAGGTCCTAGTTACAGTAAACAGATCGTCTTATACGCTGCTACGTACAAAAAACTGTACTTGAATCTTTATAGCAGCTCTATTGGTTACAGAAAAATACTGAGGAGAACCCAAATGCCCTTCAGTGGGTGAATGGCTGAACAAACTTTGGTATATCAATGCAACAGACTTACTACTCAGCAATAAGAAGGCATGAACTACTGACACATGCAACAACCTGAATGGACCTCAAGGGCTTTATGTTCAGTAAAAAAAAAATCAGTCTCAAAAGGTTACATACTGTATGATTCCATTTATATAACATTCTTAAAATGACAAAACTATAGAGATGGAGAACGGGGCGGGGGGGGCAGGGAGGTGGGTGCCACTACAAAGGGTAGCACGAGGGAGTTCTTTCATGATAATAGAACAGTTCTCGATCGTGGTGTTGGTGGTGGTTACAAGCATCTACACACAGCATAAACTTGCATAGAACTGCACACACACACACACACACACACATACACACAACACACGAACGCCGGTTAAAAAATGTTGAAACTTGAATAAGGTCTATAGGCTAGTTAATAGCAATGTACCAATGCCAATTACCTGGTTTTGATATTGTACTATAGCTATAGGACTTACACAAGACTCTTTGTACTATTTTTGCAATTGCCTATAATTATTTCAATATAAAAAGTTTAAAAAAAAAATGGCCCTGGGTACGAGAGTCTGAATTGGAACCTGGTCTGCCTGAATCTAAAATTTGTGTTACTTCCCTATGTACCCTACTGCCTACAAAATCTATTTTATTAAAATATACATTATTTCCTACAGAGAACAATATAATATATAGGAGGCTTATCCTGGGTCACGTTTAAAGAACTCTAAGAAAGTTCAAAAAGTACTTTATTAGGAAAAAATTTTAAATATCAAATCATTTCATTGATGGCAACTAAGACCAGGTGTTCCAATGCCCAATATGGACATGGAAAGAGAGCTTTACAAGTGATAGAAAGTGATGACTGGGCTGCTTTGGCACCTTGACTGGGCACATTGCCTCTCATTCCCCTCTCACTAGAGGCAGCTCTGGAGTTTCCTGCCATGTTGCCTTGTTCACCTGAAAGGTTAACAGCTGTTCCTCTCCTGACACACCAGGCAAACAAGCGGCACAGCAGAAAGCTGTAAAATAGAGTCATTACACTGTACATTTGGAATCTCTTTTCCATCTACCTGAGTACTTCCTAATGAGGTTGTCCTTGTGAGATGTAGAACATGGCCAAATTATAATTATCTCAGCCAGAGAAGTAAGCTGAAGGTGCCAAATGGTTTTTGGAAGTTGCTGCCTGCCTTCATATAAATTCATCAAACCCTTGTACACTAAGTGACAGCTATGAAAAATTACACATACAGGCAAGGACAAAGAATCAAAATAGTGATGGGATGTTCTCCTGTTAGTGATGTTTTCCTGTTTAACACCATTTTATTTTATTTCACTAAAAGTTACCCCCCAAATTATTTTTATTTATTGATCAGAAAAATATCAAATAAATCATTTTTTTAAAATCAGAGCCAAAATTGTGTTCACTATGTCAAGTCCCCAGTGCTGAATGTGCTATGGGTGCTACAAATCCAATTGCATATAGTTCAATTTAATAAATACATAGTATCAGGTGTTTATTAAGAACATAAGGACAAGACATTGCTTAGGGAGATGACACAAAAAGTGAAAAAGACACCAGTCTGTAGCCTCAGTGAGGAGATAAACAGTTATACAGCTAACAAAACTCAGGAAAAACCATAATTACTGATATTATGAAGTATGCTAACATGGCAAATTCAATGTTATGTTAATAACAAGAAAGAGAAAACTCATGAGAATGGTCTTAAGGTATTTAAGAAGGAAATAAATGTCATTGATTATACTCCACAGGGCAGAACTGGGATCAATGGCTGGAAATTACAAGAATATAGAGGAAGGTTGGTGATGTATATAGTTTTTAATTAATTTTAATTGTTTTAAATTAAAGTTCACATGTTTATAGACTTCAGGAACTTCCTAAATAAATCATTGATAGGGACTTCCCTGGTGGTCCAGTGGTTAAGACTCTGCACTTCCACTGCAGGGGGTGCGGGTTTGGTCCCTGGTTGCGAAACTAGGATCCTGCATGCCACGTGGTACAGCCAAAAATAAATAAATAAATAAATCATTGATGACTTACTAACTACGAGAGTATCCGATGAAACCTCTGTACTGGAGAGGAGTTGATGAGACTCTTTCCAAGGGCCTGAGGTCTCTCGTATCACAGAAAGCATCTTGTTACCCAGAGCCACAAATGAACAGCCCATAGAGACTAGATATAAGGGAGACTTGTAGGAACGAGGTGATCTGAGGATGGAATTGTATCCAAAAGGAGTGATTCACATTGGGTGGAGATTAAATGACTCCGACACATGCTCTCTCATGAAGAGTTTACATTTTAGAGAGGTCCCAGAGGAGGAAGGAAATACAAAGGCATTAGAAGAAGAGAAGGAGAAAAACTGAGCTCTAATTATGGAAAAGCAGATACAGCACATAGCAACCGACAGTCACTTCCGAGAGAGGAACAGGCTGAGCAGGCTTCCACACTTCCTGCTGGCCAACACTATGCTATATCCTGAACAGTGCTCCACTTCCCCGTGAGACCTGTCCGTTCACCTACCAAGGCCTACTATCCTGTGTGAATTTACTCAGTCACCAGAGGGAAACCTGAGACAACACTGAACTTCATCTGAATTCTGTACTCCTGGAAAGCAAAGACTGTCAAGAAATTACCCCCCACCCCTTTTGTGTTCCTGGAAACAGCTTACTGCAAAGAACCACTCTTCCCCATGTAACTTAGATAAAACTCACGATGACCCCTTGTAACCTATGACAAGGCCAAGACACAGACACTCCAAATTCCCATTCTTTATCTCATAAATGATTAGCTGAACTATTTGTCCCCAGTGACCATTCTGGTCGATCGATGCCTGTTAACTGGACTTGACCTAAATTTATTCAGGCTTCTCTCCTTCCTCCAAGCCCCTGAACTTTGGGCCACCCTTGAGCAATGGAAGGTGAACAACCCCTCTTTAAAGACCCCCTCCTAATAATCAGTTGGCCTCAAGGAAAAACATTCCCTGATCAACTGTGCAGTCATGCCACCCTCTCATCCCATTGCCCCACATCCAATTCTTTCCAGCCTGTTTACTTCTCCCTGTAAAAGAAAAGCCCTTTTCTGCTTGAACTTTGAGATGCTTATAGATCTCAAGGTCAAAGTGGTTCTTCCTACTGCAATATTCCTCCTCTTCCTATTGAGATAACCCTCGACCCCTTATTATAATAATCTTTTTGAATAAAGCCTCTTCTTTTTACCTAAGTCTAGATTTGTTTTTGACACTTTCAACTTGCAAAGAGCCTAACTTTACAAAACACAAATTAAAATAATTAAATATCCTCTTATTATTGATATTTATTTTTACAGAATCCCAACTATTATGTATTTCTTGATATACACCCACATAATAAATATATAGAAGATACAGACCACCATAAAATAAACTATAATCAAACATAAATTAACTCTGATATTTTCCCAATGTTTGAAAACAAAAATTACTTAAGATCATTAATTACTAAAATAATTAAAATAAAGCATTAAAAACAAGCATGAAAAGTTGAAACCAACCAACTAGGTTTGGAACTTGAAGAAATAATTTCTTTATATTTTACTTTTGTCTTCTGTAGATCAATCATCTCTTTACAAAGTCAAAAGAAGAAAAAGCTTGATGAACTTGTTTTTATGTTGGCCAACTATTAACTCAGGCATTAAACTAACAATAATACAGCTGCTAAAGTTCTTTCTGAAGAACTTTCTGCCAACAATCTGTCACTTTTCCAGTGGTCCAGTACCCTAGTTTCAACTTAGCATGGATACCATGTAGAGTTAGCACGTTAACTGTATCACATACATAAAATAAACCTTCAGTGTTTTTAATGAAGAAGGTAAATACATGGTATTTCTATTCCTGAAGGGATTTTTTTCTAAAATACCTCTATTCCTATTTATGAAAAAATATTTTTAAATAATAAATACTCATATTATAAGCAGATAGGGCAGGGGGTCCCCAGAGAAAGAGAACCAGGCATGGCTTTCTTGACGTAAGAGAGGCCATTTTTGGCCTAAGTCATTTTGTGATCTAAGCCTGGCCACAATGCTTGCCTTTGAACAGGTCTCAGTAATTAATGATTTTAAGGGAAGTGAAAGAATGCAAGAACAAAGGAAAAGTAGTCAAGAAACAATAGTTCAGCGATAAAACAGAGTCCTAGTTCCTCCTCAAGGGATATATGTAATAATCTGTGTGAGTTCTGCAGGAACTAAGGCCCCCATCAAGGTGGAGGATGGAATGATGATGACGACCTTTTCTGACTTCAATCAACTAAAGCTTTGACACTGTTGACCTTTGCCCCAATTCTATGCTGAATTCTCCTCTGCTCAAGCCCCTTCATGAATACGCATACACCACTCAAGTCCCTTCATGAGTATGCAAGTACCCTTAGCTTAAAACTTCCCCAATTTTGCTGTTCTGCGAGACACTGCTTTGGAAAAGATCCCTGGTGTCCTCCTTATTTGTTGCAAGTAATAAGTCCTTCCTTCTCCCAATCTTTGGCTTGGTTGTGTCTTTTGGCCTGACACCCACCAAGACTCGAACCCAGCTTTAGGGTAACAGTATAACAAATACATCACAAAAAATCAACTACTCACCAGCATTGACTATAGCATCTACCTCTAGCAATGTGATGTCACCTCTATAGAGAGCAACTTCTTCACTCAAACTTTTCTTCACCTGTGATGTTTCCTGAGTATTTTCTTCTGTAATAAAGAAGGAATATATATTAATAGTAATATTCTTATTTAATTTAATAAAGACAATTTTAATACAAGAGCCAATATGGGTCACACTCTGATACATTAGACAAGTGGAAATAAATGTATAAGTACCAGGGATGTGACTTATTCTCTATTTATTGTGTATTCCCCAATACAAATGCAGTATCACATACATAATAGGCATTCAATAAATTTAGGCATGTTATATGGGTCAACAAAAAGTTCAATGTTTACTATTAATATTATAAAAATATCAATTTTAAGATATAATTATGTACCACTGGTTTCACAAGAAGATGAGAAAAAGATGTGTAACTACCAAGACAAAATAAATTTTTACAACGAACGAGCTTATTTCTATTTTGTTCTAATTACCTAAAATGCATCCTTGAAAAGAATATTTACTCAGAAAAAAAAAATTTAGGTTCAGCTCTTTGCTACTTCTAAGTAATAAGCTGTCCCTCGGAATGGTATGGATCAAGAACATCTGAAAGTGTGAAACTGCTCCTTTATCAAATTCTATAAACCTTTCACTCTAGAGGGCGCTGCTAGATTGAAAAGAGAAAAAGCTCTGTCCTGCACACAACAGCCAGAAAGCTGGTATATTTAAAACAAGCCAAAACATTATCTTCTAAAACCTGACATATTTTTTAATGTTTTTGAGGAGTACTATAATCTGAATTTTCATGTATTTTTTAACAGACAGTAATGTTAAAATATATTCAACGAAGCTATATAAAATCAATGTTTTAAAATACATTAAATTGCTATACATAAAAAGCTTTTTAATATAACTTGAGGAAACATGATTTATAAATTCAAACATTTTAAACTCATGATTTATGCAAATCTTTCAAGGCGGAAGGTAATGCTATTGATTCACAAAGACACTGTCAAATGAGCTTGCAATAATGAGGTATGTAGGGGATTTGAGGTGATAGGTTACAAGACACTTAAATTGTCTTCGGGCCCCGATAACCAAAGAAAAAAATGGCCAAGACGAAGGAAATGATCTGTGGCCATAAAAGTGATCTTTCCTCTCTCTGCCTCCAAAGCATCCCCTTCTTTGCGATCACTTTTCTCCTTAAAGGATTCTAATCAATTATTCATTGGTGGTAGTAGCAGTAGTAGTAATAATAATAAGTAGGAGAATAATGTGGGAGAATTGTACATTAAAAGAGTAGAGAAAGACTTTAGAAGACCTCAAAATAGAAAACACTTACAGCTGACTTGACCACCTCAGGGACTCCTAGAGTGCTGTCTCCCTGAGTCAGGTAAAGACTAAGAGTTCAGGCTTTACTACCAGACTAACTGTTCAATTCTTGGTTCTGCCAATTAACAACTGGGTGACCTTGGATAAGTTATATATTTTCGCCATGCCTCAGTTCATAAATTACTGGCTCCTTTACAGTTAACATGAGTTTATTACACTTAGAATAATGTTTGGTCCATAGTAAGCTCTCAACAAACATGCCCCTTTTTTACAAAGGTTTTACAGAGGTGACAAATATTATTTCAGCATCCATACTGAAATACCACAATAGTTTTTAAATATTTTCAACATTTATTATTATTATTATTCCCTATCAGTGAAAGAGATTGGATTTTGTTTGTGCTCTTACTAATCTGTCAATGCCTGGTCCAATGACAAAGACTTTGAGCAAGAAGACCTTGAGTTCCATGACCAATCAATTTCTATTCTTACTACTTTTACCAAATTAGAAAGTCCTGATTCCCAAATAAAGATTGTTGGATGATAATAAATATCTGGTGGCTTTGTCAGAAAATTCTGGATATTTGGACTATTGTAAACCTAGAAATTATAAAGACTTCTCACTGATGATGAGTTTTAAAACTCCATCAGGCATTAAATTGATAAACATATCACAAATGAAAGCAGAAAGATTGACTGTTTCAACTTGGGAGACAGAGTAAATCAATTCCTGACCTATCCTCTAGTTGCATTTAGTTCTAAAAAGTATTTCTTCATTTTCTTATGAAGTATTATGTATGTAATATTGCATTTATAGTCATGTGAGACTTTTAAACATATGTGGCAACAAATCATGTATTTTTTTCCAGAAGTAAAGAAATTGTTAAAGAATTGTATTAGAAAGCATCAAAGTTTAAACCATTTATATCACAGTTCAGTTTTCTTAAAAGATATCCTAATCTCTCAACTGCAAACTTTAAAAATGGGATATTTTGAGCCTAAAGGTTCAAACAATTCAACATATTAAATAAATGTACTGCTATGACATGTCATTCAAGTAAGTTACTCAAAATGGTCTTATTAGAATTATTAGCATCATGAAGAAATATCTTTATCTCTCTTTCATTTTAAAAATTCACATGAGCATCTTTTTTCCTCAGAGCCAGATTTATACTTGCTGTCCAGTTCCTCACATGGTGTATCAAAAAGGCGTAAATGTACTCAAAAACTACAATTTGATAGTATTAATAATTATCAGTATTTCCTCCAACAATAAACCAAAACCAAATGGCATATTTTTGACTACCAAGTGTTCTCTGTAAATATAACAATGTAAATTACCATTACAGGCCACATCTTTTACTTGAATAGCAATGTAACACCTTCCTTTTCACACAACTGTGTTCCATCAGCACTGATCCCTAAGTGTCTTTTCCCATATCCTGGGTTTTCAGTAATAAATAGGACAGAAAATTGTCAAGCATTGCTCCCTCACAGACATTCTATATGTACACAAAGCACTGATTCACATTTTGTACATCATTGGCTTTATCCAGCTGAAAGTTAAAATATCTGTCAGTGTGCACATGTGATAGTAATTGTTTTTCCAGATTGTATCGTATTGATATTGTTTAAAAAAAAAAAAAAAAAAAAAAAAAAAAAGCTTTTTTTCCAGAACTACCACAATAAGGGAAAAGAGATCTCAGTACAGAACTGGGCTCAGTTACCAATACAGCAAGGACAAGTGGGGATTTATAACCAAGGAGCGGAGTGGGGATCAGTGGAAAGAAAATTACTAAGAGGAAACTTTGTGGGTGAGGGAAGAGTTTGGTTAAACACACAATTCTTGCTGAAGGCAAGCCAGGGTGGTCAGATATCACCTAGGGTATGAGGGGGTGATGCAGAACTTTATTAGATATGGAGAGTGACCAGATAGCAAGGATGGGAAATTCTCTCTAAATTGATTTAGCAGGATTCTTGCTAAAATTGGACAATGCAGGTCTGGCAAGGATGGGGCCTAGTGGAAAAAAGGGTTTGGTGGAACCTGACTAAAGTTTAGTTAAGGAGAGAGTCTTTGTCAGTCCCTGCTCTTATTTGAGGAAAGAGAGACTTCTTTCCTTTGAATAATGTAAGTCCATTTCCCATTAGGTTGCCTTTTGTCCTTTAAGGACCAGCTGAACCACTGGTTGAGACTTGGTAGTAGAGGATTTCTGCTAGGTGGTGCGAGCAGTCAGGCATTTAATGAGGGAAATTCCCATGGAAAGAAAAAGAAAAACAAAGATCAATGGTTGGAGCACACTATAAAACTAGTTTCTGAGTCCAGAGGGCAGACAGTTGAGAAGATATCTAGATGTTGGGCTTGAAGCATCTTTTGCAGTTTCAGTGTCCTTGGTGATGGCATCAGGTGTTCCAGCAAACTTTCTGAATGGCCCACACAATAGCAAGCATGAAAGTTGTACATACATGATCTGTTGTGGTGATTTCTTTGAAGTTTATATCAGGTCATCCAGCTTCAGCTTGCAGGGCTTCAAGAAAGGGGCAGTTTTAGTTCTCAATGAGGCCAAATAAGGAGGAGGGGAGAAAAACTGGAAACATTTTGGAGAGTTGTAGCCAGATACTGGAGGAAACTAGGAAATTGACAATATGTGCAAGACAATGAGCAAGACTGGAATTTAATAACCCACAAGGGTGCACTACAGGTTTCCACTGAAACCTAAAATGTCTCTCTACAGTCACCCCCCCAACCCCATTTTTATTCTTGTTTACAAAATAAGTCTGGTCTCTTTAGATTTGGTCTGATTATTTACATAAGTGCAGCAAGAACAGTCACTGACCACTTAGGCCTTTCAAGTTTGCTTTGCTGGAACTTTTCATAAAGAATCTCAAATCAGACTTTTCAAAGCCTCTCAAGGCTAGGAAGCAAATCCAAGAACTCACCACCAGATTTAGCCTGTAATACCTACACATTTGGGTAAATTCCTCTCTTCTCAAGGTTCCAAGAATATCCTAAGGTTCCTGGGCTTGATAGGAAGTGACCTTCCTTACTCATCTGTAAGGCTGGGAACTCTATAAACCAGGTACCAGACTGGTTTCTCCAAAAGGGCTTTGTAAGCATTGGCTCTATAATGCAAATCTTAGTTCCTTAAAACTATCTGATAACATGAGATTCTATATCTTTGAGATTATCATTCACAAATATGACATTCCAACCAAAGTCTATACAACTAATTTTTCCAATTATGTTCTGTTACAAGGAAGACAGATTCTTATTGAACCTATACAAATAATGTCATTGCCATGAAAATAAGAATACGCAATAGAGTTTCTGAATTCTGGAGAGATCAGGTAGGGAGAAAAGCTAAATGTTTCATTTCTGTTTACAAAAGTATAATTAACTAAATTGTCATGAGTTACAGAGAGCTTGAGAAAAGATAAAAAGGGGTTCCTTAAATAAAACATTAAAGAACCAGTATTGTTCCAAAACAATAACCACAAAAATCATAATCATTCTTCATCGTTAGTTCATTCAGTCCCATGTAACTGATTTGTTTTTTTCCCCCAGCATTATTTAATGTGTTGGAACAACAACAGCAACAACAAATCCACATACTTTCTTTATTCCATTAAAACAACAACTAGATTAAGTAATCTTATATACTGAGATCTCCTTCTGAATTCTCTATTCTGTTCTACTAAACATTTTTTATAGTATATTCTTTTTTTTCTTCTTCATGTAATGGATTTTTGTTCTGCTTGATCTTGGGTTAGCATTTTTTTTGTTTTGTTTTGTTTAAACCAGTCAGCTTCTCCATTAGTTCTGGAAATCCTTACTTGGTCCAGCGGTACAGTCTCAAAGTTATTTAAGCAATAATGTCTTTAGAAGCCTATACACTAGAGTACTTGCCATAGTCCTTTCCATGGATCTCTGAAATAGTCACTTTTTGTTGAAGACAAAGCACTCTTGCCTGTAGTTGACTGCAAGAGCTTTCAGGGAAGAACCAGAGTAAAACAAAAATTATCTGTGAATGATAAAAGACTTAAAAATGGTCATTGTTAAAGATCTGAAGAGAGTTTATTATAAAAATGATATAACTGATAAGGGAATCTGGTTATTTCTATGACATACAATGTTTAAATAACTCGAATTATAACTGACAAAATTATACCAGGACATAAGATGGATAAAAAGGATACTGGCAAATTTCTATGAACGTCATACAATTTCTGAAATATATATAGTAATAATTTTTACCCACACAAATATAACCATGGGAAGGTTAAGCATCATTTCTTTTTGGACAATGTTTCCCATGTAATGTAATGTATCAAATAAATCAAAACTTTTAAGATTTTTTTTTGATGTGGACCATTTTTGAATTTGTTACAATATTGCTTCTGTTTTATCTTTTGGTTTTGCTGGCCGTGAGGCATGTGGCATCTTAGCCCCCTGACCAGGGATCGAACCCACACCCCCAGCATTGGAAGGTGAAGTCTTAACCACTGGACCTCCAGGGAAGTCCCCTTAAACCAAATTATTTTTTTACCTTTCCTTTTTTACAAGGTAAAAAAACAAATCCTTTGAGATTTTCCAGGAACCCTCTGGGAGATATCAATCTCAGTTAGAATTCAAGATTTCATTTAGGATTTGATTTGGGGAACATAATAAAAACAACATAAAGCACAGGAAATTATTTTGATAAGACACAGAATCTTTGTTCCTAAGTAGATTACTTAAAAGATAAAGAAAATCCTTTTATGACCTCTTAATTAAGATCAGACTAATAATCCAAGAAAACTTCGTTACTTTAACAGAGAGAAAACCCAACTCTAGTTTTGCATCAGTACATTACTGGGCTCATTTAAAAACAAAAACAAAAAACAAATAAATTCATTCAATCTTAGCTAATTTGATCACAGATAAAATTCCTCTTTTGCAAACCTTCTGTAACTCTATATCCATTCAGGTTTTCTCTGACATTTTTCTCTTTCTTGTTCTGAAATAAGCAGTGATCTCAGTTTAGAATAAAATGACTCATTTTCCTTAACAACAACAACAAAAATCCTTCATTCCTCACAAACCTTGCATACAGAGTTGTTTCTCTTATTGTTTATTATATTTAGTAGTTTCATTTATATATATTAATTGTAATTTTTAACCAATTTTTATTTTACAGAGAAGACTAAGAAGTAGACAATTGCAAATTGTCACATGTCAGCATTCTGTAGCAGGCTAGCAAATTTTATACATTTACCATCTTTCAATTTCTAGAGACATGTTTTTTTATATGGCAAAAGGACATTTATTAACAGGTTCAAATACATTTAGCTTCTCTATACCACATTAAAATAAAGAAGCCAAAGTATATAAACAAAGTTATGTTCAGTAATTAGTATTTCAGTAGTTTGTTTTACTTAGAAATAATCTAGATTTTTATAATGAATATCTATACTTAATTTAACATAAGTCTAAGGTTACAAGGTACTAAAAAGAGTTTGGAAACTATTTTTATGCAGACATATTACAACATAAAACAAAGCTCACCATCATCTCAAGTTATCTCTCTGTTAACTTTACAGCACATGCATGTTAGGCAAGTTTGCAAAAGCAAAAACCCAAAGAAGTTAAACACGTGGATTTTCTTTTACTGCTACGCTTGATATACAAGAAGTCATGGATAACAAGCAATTCATTTTTACTACATCTTTACTTGTATATTTGGTCTTGGGTTGAATTTATAATATTTATAATCTTAAACATCTAGTGGATATAACATAAGCTTATTTGACTAGTAAACCCAAGTACAACAAAAATGTATGCTCGTATTATACTTAACTGCTGATAACTCAGAAGACATACCTGTTTTTTTAAACCAACAATATTAAACTAGTCTTATTTACCAGAGATTTACCTAAGTCATGTAAACTTGAAAAGTTTTGGGGTTAGTTTCTATATTTCTGGGAGTTTTAGGAATATTTAACTTATATAATGCTAATTTATCTCTAAGCTAATTTGCATAGAGCTCCTTCATGGGATTTTATGAATTAATTTGGTAATACCATCCGAAAGTAGAAAAATATCATATACACATAAATGCATATGTACATAAACATACATACAGACAGATGCAAACAGAGACCTTATAGCTTTCACACTAAAATTTTAGCCATGAGTCAGGTAAATATAGTAATATACTCTGGTCTTTGCTCCCCTTGATATTTTTATCCAAATTTTGTTTCTGGCAGAAGGAGCAGCTTAAGGTTACCTGTTCAATACGAGGGCTAATGCTTTTTACCGGTATTTGTGGAGGAGACTTTCAAGATTTTTCATTTGCCCTGATATGTAATCTTACGGAGGATGTGGACTAAACTTTAGGTGAGAAACTGACAGGAGACATCAAGCAGCTGCCTGGCTGTCCCCAAAGCTTTTCTGAGTGGACAAAACATCCAGTCTGTTTTCAATCACCTTTTCTTCCTTTTGAGCCTCAAGTAGTTTCTTTCAGGGGCCCCTGAGTTCCTTGAGAGTCCCCAGTTGGGAGCAGGGGGCCTAAAGTTCAAGTGACTATATGAGCTGAGGAGCTTAAGTAGGAAGGGAAAAGTCTGGCAGCAGGAGAGGAGGGATGAAGAAGATAGGGGTTTTGAAGAGGGATATAGCAAAGGATTTAAATGGAACTGAAGGGAAAATCAAAGGTGTAAGAGGAGGAAGAAGGACCAGAGCAATGGAAAGGGAGAGGTCTTAGAGGATCCAGTCTGGGGAAATCTTAAGTTTCCCGAAGAAGCCAATGAAGTTCCAAATTATCCTTAGTAAAGTCATGCCAGCAAGAAAGGAAGTAGACAGTGATTGCAGAGCATAAGTCCTCAGGGCCTCAAGTGCAGGGAGGGGTTTCAGTGAACTGAGAAGTCCCCGTGGGAGAAGCAGATCAAATAAAGAGAGAGAACAGAGAGGCCTTACAAAGAGGCAGGAAAAGCCTTTCCAGCCCAGGAGTGAATCTCTGCTTGAAATAAAGAGCCAGGAAGAAAGATTTCCAACCCAATAAGCACCTTTTAAACAAAGAAGCCTGGACCTCTAACCCAGCTTCAGAGAGTATACTTAGAATCTTAAGGTTAAAAATCTGTCCCTACTGTGCTTCAGCTGACAGTCATCTGGGGCTCTGGCTCAGTGGAGATCACCACCAGGCACTGGATCACCAATGATCTCTACATCTCAAATGATCTCTACCTTTCATTGTCTTTGAGCTATTTTATAATTGTGTAAATTGTAGAAAACAGATAATAATGCAAATGATTCTTGTCTGTGGAAATGCAAATAAATTATGTTCCCTTGAATGCAACTGATACTTTCCTATGGACAATTTGCATTTATTTGTAAATTCATTTCAGAGTTCCCTACTGTGTATACACGTGTGGTTCTTTAAATTCTCCTTTGAACCAGAGTTAAATAAAATTGTTGATAAATATTCAATTTATATTTGTATGAGTCATAATCTCATCTTTATAAAAACATTTCCCTCTAATAGACATTTTCATTTAGTTCTAGTTTAATTACTTAACTAATACTTGTATAGCATTTACTATGTGCCAGCTGCTGTTCTAATGCTTACAAATATTACAGCCTATAATCCTCAGAACAAATCTACGTAGTACACATTACCACTATTCTCTCCATGTAGATAAGGAAGCTGAGGCATACAAAAAGGAGGTCGATGGACCAAGTACACACAGCTGGTAAGTACAAACCTGGGATCTGAGCCCAGGTAGCCCGTGCTCTTTACCAACAAGCTAGGCAGGCTCTCATTTACCTATTTTATTATAATGCATCCAACTCTGAATGAGGTATCTGTTATTTAGATCCTGTCTCTCCCTTTAGTTGCAAAATGCATCAATTTCACTCCCCCCAAAAAGCATTATTTACTTCTGCCCTAGAAAAAAAGAATAATAATGTTTATTGAAGTGGTTACCATACTTTGCAAATAATACAAGGGCCTCAATGATTTCTCGCTACAATTTACAAAATTTCATAACATACAACACACGAGGCATTAGAGAACCACATAATAAAATCAAATTTGCACATATTAATTATGCATTTTATTTGTATTTTCTCTTTTTCATTTATTTATGCAAAATCATCAAACTTGCTGATTCATTTGTCCCAACACCTACTCTATTTGTACTGGAATTCAGTTTACTATTTAAATTTATGACCTTATTCTGAGTTCTGGCATTTATGTTACTATTTCACCTCTTTTTTAGGCATAAATAAACCACTTTAGAGATACTGATCCATTTTTATGTAGGAATATAATGCAATGCTATAGTAACAACAAAAGCAAATTTAATCAAATATACATTAACTCACTAATAACATTAAAATACCTTAGGAGAAACAAACTTTGTTAACTGAATCTTAATTAAGATAAACTGACCAACATTCCCCTTGTTTTAAAAGCATAACCCTTAAGACTATAATATTGATAATATAATACAATTTTCATAAAAATCAGTTATATTTTACATTTCAAACTTTTAAAATATATTGAACAAAACTGCCTCATCACTTTTCCTCTGGAACTGCCAAATTACCTAAAGACCATTTGATATACAGCTAACAGACCATCACTGGGTCCTCTGACGGCTCAGAAGACTAAGATACTAGGAGATATTCACATGAAGTGCCTAGAACACTTCAAATTCTTATGTTCCCTCATATTAACATCCTCTATATCTTAGCACCCATGGGCATGATAACAAAAAAGCCACCAAGGATGCCAATAAGTTGGCTGGTGATCCCACAACAAGGGCCCTATTGCTGCCAGTTGACCTCTTTCATTCTGAGGATGCCAGTTAAAATCAGTTTGGTTTTAATCCAGCTCTGTATATACAAATTCAAATTAATATTCCCTCTCTCTAAAAATAAAACAAAAAAGTTAGTAGGAGACCATGCCACAAAAGGAAAAAAAAAAAAAAAAAAAAAGCTCAAGCAAATTTCTATAGAAATCAGCGTTTAAATTAAATTAAATTTATAATCAAGATGATCAGAAAAATATCTTTGGGTTCATTACGAGGCTTTAAGAATATACGACGTGAGAACCAGAGGAACCCCAGGGATGCAGGCTGTGTGTCTGAGATTCTGTCTTGAAACCAGCCAGCCTGCTGATCTGCACACTTCCATATCCTATCTGACCATGTCAGGCTAACAATCATCTTGCCATTATTCCAGATTCCTGTCTGTTTTGCCCTTCCAACTTAACAGCTCACTTCTTTCATTGGGCCAACATTTAATCCCCCTGCCTCTCTTCCTATTTCCAACTTCCACAGAGCTTCCATGGATGAAATTCTCAGCAACAAATTCCCTTTCTTTTCAGTCCTGGGACTCCAAACTAACCCTGTCAGGGAAAGTCAAGGAAACCATTAGATAAAGCGCTCATATTTGAGTGAGACCTCACTTGAGCAGGGAGGCAGGAATCCAGGCATGATAGCCATGCTAACCAATGCGGGAAATATAAAGTCCAGCCAAGCTATGAACTCCACCCTCTAGCAGAATAATAAAGCGTACACAAATAACTTCAATACAGGGAAGAGTACTATAAATGCCATGATAAAGACTTAAAGTACTTCGAGGTTCAGACAGAACATTCAACGAAGTTTTATTTGAGTGGAGATATCCAAGCTGAGTTTTAAAGGATCAGGAAGAATACCAGAGGACAGTAGGATGGGATGAGAGTGAAAGAGGAAGGGCATTCCTAAGTCAAAGGGGCAGAAAATAGAGTTTGCCTTGAGGAAAAGTAAAGATTCATCCATGATGAGAATATGGAAAGCACCACAAACTGGGGGTAGTGGCAGATGAGATCAGAACTATTCAGGTTTAAACCAGATGGTGGAAGGCCTTGGATGGTGGCTGTTTGGGATCCATTAAAGAAGTCACAAATTGACAGCTTTTTCTTGAATTTAGCCCAAAGATAAGATTTTCTTCGGCTTAAACAGTATCACTGTTTTTGCTTTTTAAACTGCATTTCAATTTTAGCATTCAATTAAATTTTAGCATTCAAAGTCAGGAAATTTCACATTAAAACTTAGATTTCCTAGTTCTCTTGAAAAATCAGGAGATCTGGAAATACTGATCCCACATCCTCACATGATGTGTGAGTAGAGGCTACACCCTTTGAGAGGCATCCTTTGCTTTCCAATTTACAATTTACAGTATATTTGTTTATACCTAAACTAAGCTGGCCTCACCCAGTTACTTACCTGGCTGTCTCCCACAGGCATTTGGGTGTTAGATTTCTTCAGGAGAGCTTCAAAAGATTAATGACTACAAATCCAAGGTAACTATTAAAAATCTGTTTAAAATAGAAAATACTGAAATGGCATGAAAAAAAGAACATGAGACAAATTCCCATCAAATTAAAATAAATGTTTGCCTGTCAAACAATTAAACTGCAATCAAAACTTATATTGGGATCTAAGATGCAGTAAAAATTCAGTAACTCAGAACGTGTTTCATAAACTGAGTCAAAAAGACTTCCAAAGAATCGTACTTCCCTGTGTCTATGTCCTTGTATAATACTCTTCTTCAATGACTGAGTTTTTCCATGTGATTTGCTTTGACCAATGGGGCATCAACAAATGTGACCCAAGCACTTAACAATTGCTTGCACATTTGTATTTGCCCTCTCTTGCTATGCCAAGACCACCATGTAACAAAGCCCAGGTTAGCCTATTGGTGAATAAGAGGCCACTGGGAGCAGAGACAAGCCATCCCAGCTGAGGCTCCCTAGACCAAACAGCTTGACAACTGCCAGCCAGACATGTGAGTGAGACTGTCCAGAACCATCTAGCCCCAGCCAATCCACCAGCTGACTATAAAACCTCCTGATTAACCAGAGACTAATGAGCAATAATAAAAACAATGTTATTTTAAGCTACTAATTTTTGAAGGGTTTGTTGCACAGCAAAGCTAACTGATAAGGAAAGGAGGAGGAGGAGGAGGAGGAGGAGGGAGGGAGAGAAGAAAGAGGAGAGGAGCAAGAGGGGGCTTTGAAGAAGACTCAGCACAAAAATGAAGTTGCAAACTCCTGGCATAACAGTTATTATGAGTTAGCCTAGGAGAGAGGGTCTTCTAGTGTAACATCTCCAACACCTGAAAGAACCGTAAGATTAGAGAATGAATGGATATGCTGGAAGAGGGAGGAATGTGTGTGCAGGAGAGGGTGCAGGGTGCCCAGCATCATGTCTTTAAATAAGAACAAAAGATCCATTTGCATACATCCTAATTCCACCCTCTTTCCTAAAATGATACATTCAAATGTTTACCCATTTATTCTAGATGGCCTGTTTCTCTATATTAACACTTTGAATCATAACAACTCTATTGAGGTAACTTAAGGAAACTGAGGCACAAGGAAATTAAGCAACTAACTTGCCCAACATTTTACAACTGACAGAGACAAGATTTGAACCCTGGAAATGTGGTTCTAGAATCCCTGTGTTTAACCACTGTGCAATATTCCCTCATAATAAGGATCAGTCTCACAAGGTTAAAAAAAAATTAGGGGGTTTCCCTGGTGGCGCAGTGGTTGAGAATCTGCCTGCCAATGCAGGGTACACAGGTTCGAGCCCTGGTCTGGGAGGATCCCACATGCCGCGGAGCAACTAGGCCCGTGAGCCACAACTACTGAGCCTGCGCGTCTGGAGCCTGTGCTCCGCAACAAGAGAGGCCGCGATAGTGAGAGGCCCGCGCACCGCGATGAAGAGTGGCCCCCGCTTGCCACAACTAGAGAAAGCCCTCACACAGAAACGAAGACCCAACACAGCCATAAATAAATAAATAAATAAATTAAAAAAAAAAAAAAAAAAATTAGATCCATAAGTTCTTTAAATAAGGACACACTTCATTCATACAGGATTTTTTTTTAAAGTTTAATGTGACTATCCTTGAAGAATTGAGGTGGGAGCTTAGGTGATAAAAAGGTGTGCTTTATCCTAATGACATATTCTGCTAAAAATCAATTTAGTTAAAAATTATGATATGACTACATAGTACGGCTCCTAGTTTAAAGCTTATATAAGAATAATGCAACCTAATACTTAAAGTAACCTTGCATAAAAATCAATTAATTAAGTTCATAAGGTTATACTTCAAAGAAAGAGAGAATCAAATTTCTGCCCTTTTAGTAAATTTATGAAATCCTAATTTATAAAAATAGATAAATAAATTCTAGTTCAAATACAGAAATAATAGAAAAGAACTAAAAAATCAGAAAAACAATAGCATATTTAATTATGCCTCCTTTTTTACTATTTAAGTGTAATATTTTTCAGTGTGTAGGTTAAGATACTTTATGGATTATGAACTCAGTTTGATAGACTGCAACCAACTTTTTCACAAACTAATATAGAATAGAATTAAAATATTACAGTGCATCACATATACTAATAAAAAGTATTGTTTTATGAAAATTTTGTTTCAATTACATGCACGTACACATACTTATGGGTCATAATACATGTTTGTAACTGTGGATCTTGGGTAAATTTTTGAAATTTTTGAAATCACTATGTTTGTATTCATCTCTACACTCTGACACAAAAATGTTTTAAAATGTCATTTTGGTATTTTGTCATTTCACAAAAATGAACAAATTTTAAAGACTAAGTTTCAAAATATTACACAGTGAACATTTCTATAAATTTTCTAGCATGCAGAAACAACGCCCAATTAATTCTAACATCTCAGGATTTTACAAGATCTGGCACAGAGGCAGGTATCTGGTAAATGCACAATACAGAATTCATTGACCAATCGATTACTGACTGTGTTTATATTTCAGAGGACCTGGTGTTTTCCCTAGGGGTCAAAATCCACATAGTAAAGCCCATAATAATGGACTTCTCTACAGTATCACATACAAAGGTATAACGAACACTCCGGTGCAATTTAAATGAAAAGCTGACATTTTCAGAGGCTATGATTTAACTTGTAGTAGATACCCAAATCTAAACAAAACAGGGGAAGGAGGGAATTACAAGGAATAAATTAATGAAAAGAAAAAAACTGGAATTCCACAGAATTTCTGAAAGAGACCTTGGAACTCTATAGATGAAGAAACCAAAGTCCTAAGAGGTTACATTACTTGCCCAAGTCACAGAACTAGTTGCTAGCAGTCCAGTATTTCTCTCCCTCCGTAATGATGACTCATACAGTTTGCATGCCATCCAGTAGTTTAATGTTATTTAAAAGAATATCTCTTTCTATTTGTGTTATAGCTATATATGTACCTGTAATATCCCCGCTTCTAAGAGTCAGTAAAGGATGGTGGTTAAAAAAAAAAGAACAAAAAAAACCTAGATTCTAGAAGCATTATTTCTAGATTTGAATCCCAGTTCTATTTACTAGCTGTGTGGCACTGGCCAAATTTAACTTGTCTGGGCCTCAGTTGACTCACCTGTAAAATGGGGATACGCCCTATCTTACAAGGTTGTTGTGAGAATTAAATGAATTATGACATAGTGGGGACCATCAAGATGGTGGAGGAGTAAGACGTGGAGATCACCTTCCTCCCCACAAATACATCAGAAATACATCTACATATGGAACAACTCCTACGGAACACCTACTGAACGCTGGCAGAAAACCTCAGACTTCCCAAAAGCCATGTGGCTGACAGGGTTTTTGTGCTCCGGTTAGGAGTCAGGCCTGTGCCTCTGACGGGGGAGAGCTGAGTTCAGGACATTGGTCCACCAAAGACCTCCCGGCTCCATGTAATATCAAATGGTGAAAGCATTCCCAAAGATCTCCATCTTAATGCTAAGACTCAGCTCCACTCAACGACCAGCAAGCTACAGTGCTGGACACACCATGCCAAACAATTAGCAAGACAGGAACACATGCCCACCGATTAGCAGAGAGGCTGAGTAAAATCATAATAAGTTCACAGACACCCCAAAACACACCATCAGATGCGGTCCTGCCCACCAGAAAAACAAGATCCAGCCTCATCCATCAGAACACAGGCACCAGTCCCCTCCACCAGGAAGCCTACACAACCCACTGAACCAACCTTACCCACTCGAGACAGACACCAAAACAACGGGAACTACGAACCTGCAGCCTGCGAAAAGGAGACCCCAAACAAACACAGTAAGTTAAGCAAAACGAGAAGACAGAGAAACAAACAGCAGATGAAGGAGCAAGGTAAAAACCCACCAGACAAAACAAATGAAGAGGGAATAGGCACTCTACCTGAAAAAGAATTCAGAGTAATGATACTAAAGATGATCCAAAATCTTAGAAATAGAATGGAGAAAATACAAGAAACGTTTAACAAGGAACTAGAAGAACTAAAGAGCAAACAAACAATGATGAACAACACAATAAATGAAATTAAAAATTCTCTAGAAGGAATCAATAGCAGAATAACTGATGCAGAAGAGCAGATAAGTGACCTGGAAGATAAAATAGTGGAAATAACTACCGCAGACCAAAATAAGGAAAAAAGAATGAAAAGAATTGCTGACAGTCTCAGAGACCTTTGGGACAACATTAAACACACCAACATTCGAATTATAGGGGTCCCAGATGAAGAAGAGAGAAAGAAAGGGACTGATAAAATATTTGAAGAGACTATAGTTGAAAACTTCCTTAACATGGGAAAGGAAATAGTCAATCAAGTCCAGAAAGCACTGAGTCCCATACAGGATAAATCCAAGGAGAAACATGCCAAGACACATATTAATCAAACTATAATAAATTAAATACAAAGCAAAACTATTAAAGCAGCAAGGGAAAAGAACAAATAACATACAAAGGAATCCCCATAAGGTTAACAGCTGATCTTTCAGCAGAAACTCTGCAAGCCAGAAGGGAATGGCAGGACATACTTAAAGTGATGAAAGGGAAAAACCTACACCAAGATTACTCTATCCAGCAAGGATCTCATTCAGATTCGACGGAGAAATTAAAACCTTTACAGACAAGCAAAAGCTAAAAGAATTCAGCACCACCAAACCAGCTTTATAACAAATGCTAAAGGAACTCCTCTAGGCAGAAAACACAAGAGAAGGAAAAGACCTACAATAACAAACCCAAAACAATTAAGAAAATGGTAATAGGAACATACATATTGATAACTACCTTAAATGTAAATGCATTCAATGCTCCAACCAAAAGACATAGACTGGCTGAATGGATACAAAAAACAAGACCCATATATATGCTGTCTACAAGAGACCCACTTCAGACCTAGGGACACATACAGACTGAAAGTGAGGGGATGCAAAAAGATATTCCATGCAAATGGAAATCAAAAGAAAGCTAGAGTAGCAATTCTCATATCAGACAAAATAGACTTTAAAATAAAGACTATTACAAGAGACAAAGAAGGACACTACATAATGATCAAGGAATCAGTCCAAGAAGAAGATATAACAATTGTAAATACGTATGCACCCAACATAGGAGCACCTCAATACATAAGGCAGATGCTAACAGCCATAAAAGGGGAAATTGACAGTAACACAAAAATATTAGGGGACTTTAACACCCCACTTTCACCAATGGACAGATCATCCAAATGAAAATAAATAAGGAAACACAAGCTTTAGCTGATACATTAAACAAGATGGACTTAATTGATATTTATAGGACAGTCCATCCAAAAACAACAAAATACACTTTCTTCTCAAGTGCTCATGGAACATTCTCCAGGATCAATTATATCTTGGGTCACAAAAATCAAACCTTGGTAAACTTAAGAAAACTGAAATCCTATCAAGTATCTTTTCCAACCACAATGCTATTAAGACTAGATATCAATTACAGGAAAAAAACTGTAAAACATACAAACACATGGAGGCTAAACAATACACTACTAAATAACCAAGAGATCAGTGAAGAAATCAAAGAGGAAATTAAAAAAATACTTAGAAACAAAGGACAATGAAAACACGACGACCCAAAACCTATGGGATGCAGCAGAAGCTGTTCTAAGAGGGAAGTTTATAGCAATACAACCCTACCTCAAGAAACAAGAAAAAGCTCATATAAACAACCTAAACTTAAACCTAAAGCAATTAGAGAAAGAAAAACAAAAAAACCCCAAGTTAGAAGGAGGAAAGAAATCATGAAGATCAGATCAGAAATAAATGAAAAAGAAATGAAGGAAACGATAGCAAAGATCAATAAAACTAAAATCTGGTTCTTTGAGAAGATAAAAAAAATTGATAAAACATTAGCCAGACTCATCAAAAAAAAAGAGAGAACACTCAAATCAATAGAATTAGAAATGAGAAAGGAGAAGTAACAACTGACACTGCAGAAATACAAAGGATCATGAGAGATTACTACAAGCAACTATATGCCAATAAAATGGACGACGTGGAAGAAATGGACAAATTCTTAGAAAAGCACAACCTCCCAAGACTGAATCCACAAGAAATAGAAAATATAAACAGACCAATCACAAGCACTGAAATTGAGACTGTGATTAAAAATCTTCCAACAAACAAAAGCCCAGGACCAGATGGCTTCACAGGCGACTTCTATCAAACATTTAGAGAAGAGCAAACACCTATCTTTCTCAAACTCTTCCAAAATACAGCAGAGGGAGGAACACTCCCAAACTCATTCTACAAGGCCACCATCACCCAGGTACCAAAACCAGACAAAGATGTCACAAAGAAAGAAAACTACAGGCCAATATCACTAATGAACACAGATGCAAAAATCCTCAACAAAATACTAGCAAACAGAATCCAACAGCACATTAAAACTATCATACACCATGATGAAGTGGGGTTTATCCCAGGAATGCAAGCAATCTTCAATATACGCAAATCAATCAATGTGATAAACCAAATTAACGAATTGAAGGAGAAAAACCATATGATCATCTCAATAGATGCAGAAAAAGCTTTCAACAAAATTCAACACCCATTTATCATAAAAACCCTCCAGAAAGTAGGCAGAGAGGGAACTTACCTCAACATAATAAAGGCCATATATGACAAACCACAGCAAACATCGTTCTCAGTGGTGAAAGACTGAAAGCATTTCCCCTAAGATCAGGAAGAATACAAGGTTGTCCACTCTCACCACTATTATTCAACATAGTTTTGGAAGTTTTAGCCACAGCAATCAGAGAAGAAGAAGAAATAAAGGTAATCCAAATCGGAAAGAAGTAAAGCTGTCACTGTTTGCAGATGAAATGATACTATACATAGAGAATCCTAAAGATGCTACCAGAAAACTACTCGAGCTAATCAATGAATTTGGTAAAGTAGCAGGATACAAAATTAATGCACAGAAATCTCTTGCATTCTTATACACCAATGACGAAAAATCTGAAAGAGAAATTAAGGAAACACTCTCATTTACCATTTCAACAAAAAGAATAAAATACCTAGGAATAAACCTACCTAAGAGACAAAAGACCTGTATGCAGAAAACTATAAGACACTGATGAAAGAAATTAAAGATGATACCAACAGATGGAGAGATAAACTATGTTCTTGGATTGGAAGAATCAACATTGTGAAAATGACTATACTACCCAAAGCAATCTACAGATTCAATGCAATCCCTATCAAACTACCAATGGCATTTTTCACAGAACTAGAACAAAACATTTCACAATTTGCATGGAAACACAAAAGACCCCGAATAACCAAAGCAATCTTGAGAAAGAAAAACGGAGCTGGAGGAATCAGGCTCCCAGACTTCAGACTACACTACAAAGCTACAGTAATCCAGACAGTATGGTACTGGCACAAAAACAGAAATATAGATCAATGGAACAGGATAGAAAGCCCAGAGATAAACCTGCACACATATGGTAACCTTATCTTTGATAAAGGAGGCAAGAACATACAATGGAGAAAAGACAGCCTCTTCAATAAGTGGTGCTGGGAAAACTGGACAGCTACATGTAAAAGAATGAAATTAGAACACTCCTTAACACCATACACAAAAATAAACTCAAAATGGATTAAAGACCTAAATGTAAGGCCAGACACTATCAAACTCTTAGAGGAAAACATAGGCAGAACACTCTATAACATAAATCACAGCAAGATCCTTTTTGACCCACCTCCTAGAGAAATGGAAATAAAAACAAAAATAAACAAATGGGACTTAATGAAACTTAAAAGCTTTTGCACAGCAAAGGAAACCATACACAAGACCAAAAGACAACCCTCAGAATGGGAGAAAATATTTGCAAATGAAGCAACTGACAAAGGATTAATCTCCAAGATTTACAAGCAGCTCATGCAGCTCAATAACAAAAAAACAAACAACCCAAACCAAAAATGGGCAGAAGACCTAAATAGACATTTCTCCAAAGAAAATATACAGATTTCCAACAAACACATGAAAGGATGCTCAACATCACTAATTATTAGAGAAATGCAAATCAAAACTACAATGAGGTATCACCTCACACCAGTCAGAATGGCCATCATCAAAAAATCTACAAACAATAAATGCTGGAGAGGGTGTAGAGAAAAGGGAACCCTCTTGCACTGTTGGTGGGAATGTGAATTGATAGAGCCACTATGGAGAACAGTATGGAGGTTCCTTAAAGAACTAAAAATAGAACTACCATATGACCCAGCAATCCCACTACTGGGCATATACCCTGAGAAAACCATAATTCAATAAGAGTCATGTACCACAATGTTCATTGCAGCTCTATTTACAATAGCCAGGACATGGAAGCAACCTAAGTGTCCATCGACAGATGAATGGATAAAGAAGATGTGGCACATATATACAATGGAATATTACTCAGCCATAAGAAGAAACGAAATTGAGTTATTTGTAGTGAGGTAGATGGACCTAGAGTCTGACCTACAGAGTGAAGTAAGTCAGAAAAAGAAAAACAAATACCGTATGCTAACACATATGTATGGAATCTAAAAAAAAAAAATGGTTCTGATGAACCTAGGGACACGACAGGAATAAAGATGCAGACGTAGAGAATGGGCTTGTGGACACAGGGAGTGGGAAGGGTAAGCGGGGACGAAGTGAGAGAGTGGCACTGACATATATACACTACCAAATGTAAAATAGATAGCTAGTGGGAAGCAGCTGCATAGCACAGGGAGATCAGCTCAATGCTTTGTGACCACCTAGAGGGGTGGGATAAGGAGGGTGGGAGGGATATGCAAGAGGGAGTAGATATGGGGATATATGTATATGTATAGCTGATTCACTTTGTTATAAAGCAGAGCCTAGCACACCATTGTAAAGCAATTATACTCCAATAAAGATGTTAAAAAAAAAAAAGACATAGTGAAGCATATGAAACAGTGCCCCACACACAGTAAACACACAGTAAGTGTTAGCTAGCAGGCGGAGAAGAAAACTACTAGTAATCTGAAAGTTTGGTCAGAGTCCCTTCTTTCTGCCATATATGCCATCCAGCACAATACTTACTTTGCAAAAATACTGATTCACTGTGTTCAAATACCCTTCTCCTGGCAGGTTAGGCAGAGATGACTCAACCAATGAATTAGGTGAGTACATAAAGTCAAGGACCCCAGAGGTATGCAAGAGCCAAGGAAATTGCAAGACAGAATGTGCAGGATCACCGGAGAATAAAAGTTAACAGTCCCAATGTCATTAAGAGAACACAACAGGTAAGCCAGATGTCCAGGAGGAATCCAGGTTAACTGGCAAGAACTACCATAGATGACAGATGTTCAGCCTTGGCTGGGCCCAAATTTAAAGAACAGAGTTGGAACTAACATACCAACTGAGTTTGAGAACTATTTGTTGTTGCTTTCCCTGCATATGCTAACATCTGCGACAAACTTATTGAGTTCTTTGACTTAGACTGCATTAAGTTAAACATTAAAATCCCAGAATCATTTTCTTTAGCTCAAGTACTTTTTTCTTACTTGTGTCAAAATAATATTTAATTTTCTCCCAGGATTCTTTGAATATTAAGTAATAATTCCTTAATATAATTATGAATCTTGGTGTGTCTTTACTCACAAGCTCTCTTCTTTTAATGTATTATCATTAGTATAATTTAGCTATTAATAGCTGAACTGCACTTGGCACTGTGCCAGATGTTATACAATTTAAAATAGATACACAGTTGCTGCCCACCAAATACCAGTAAAAGAAAATCACTGACCTAGTTAATCAATAAGTAGGATTGGAAGGGAGCCTGAATAGAAACATAGATTCCCCAAGGAAGCTCTTAAAATAGTCTTGGCCTGAGCTAAGACTGTGGCAATGGAGACAAGAAAGGGCAAATGCCAGCAAAAATACTCAAGAGGCATCTTAACAAACTGTTAATGTCTCAGTGGAGGAGGGAGGCCAGGCAGTTGCTGAGGTTGACTTCCTGGTTTCTGATCTAGCTGGCAATGCAGTGGGAGGCTGGTTTAGGAAGGAAGATCATTGTCAGTCTTGGATAACTCAATTTTGAACTTCCTACAGAATGTTTTAGTACAGGTTTTGTATGTACAGGTCTTGGTGCTAAAAAGATAGATTTTCAGGCTATAAATGCAGATTTGGGAGACGACATCATGTGGTAGGGGCCCTGGGTGAGATCATCATGGGTGCACAGGTAAATGAAAATGGACCAAAGACACAACACTAGAGAACACCAACGTTTATAGATAAGGCAAAGGGAAGGTACATGAAAAAGACACAAATACTTAGAGAAACAGGAGAAAAACCAGCAGAAGCATGTGGAGGATAAAGTTTAATAAGCAAGTTATCAGCAGCTTCAAATGTCACAGAGAATAGAAGAACTGAAAAATGTCCCATTGGATATAACAATTATGTCATCACTTAGCAAGAACAGTTTCAATAAAACCAGAATATGGATGTGCCTACAACCTATCCTAGACCATTACTGCCCCATGAGATGATAAGAGAAGAATCTGTGTCCCTGAATGACCGACCACATGGAGTAGATCTCCCAGCTGACCTGAAATATTCTATAAAGTATGAATAAAGTAAAATCTTCTTGAAACCATGGAATCATTGGTAGGTCTCTTTGTGACAACAGCCCAGCCTTTCTCTGGTTTATCCAGTCAGCAAATAGATATGCCATAATTTATCTAATCAATTCCTTTTTGAGAGCATTTAGGTCATTTCCCATTTCCCAGACTTTCAGTACTGATATGTAAAATCATACAGATTTGCACAATCACCAAGCTGTACTAGAAGTGCCAGTCCCTAAGTAAAAAAAATATATATATATATAACAAAATCACACTTAAATATTTTTATTATTTCTTAGGTTATCTTGACAAAATATATTACAGATTACTTCTAAATCTTTTCAGTACATACATGCAATTTTTATAATTTTTTAAACATCTTTATTGGAGTATAATTGCTTTACAATAGTGTGTTAGTTTCTGCTGTATAACAAAGTGAATCGGCTATATGTATACATATATCCCCATATCCCCTCCCTCTTGTGTCTCCCTCCCACCCTCCCTATCCCACCCCTCTAGGTGGTCACAAAGCACCAAGCTGATCTCCCTGTGCTATGCAGCTGCTTCCCACTAGCTATCTATTTTACATTTGGTAGTGCATATATGTCAATGCCACTCTCTCACTTTGTCCCCGCTTACCCTTCCCACTCCCCGTGTCCTCAAGTCCATTCTCTACGTCTGCGTCTTTATTCCTGTCCTGCCCCTAGGTTCATCAGAACCATTCTTTTTTTTTAGATTCCATACATATGTGTTAGCATACGGTATTTATTTTTCTCTTTCTGACTTACTTCACTCTGTATGACAGACTCTAGGTCCATCTACCTCACCGCAAATAACTCAACTTCGTTTCTTCTTATGGCTGAGTAATATTCCATTGCATATATGTGCCACATCTTCTTTATCCATTCATCTGTCGATGGACACTTAGGTTGCTTCCATGTACATGCAATTTTTAAAGAGAACTTCAAAAAACTGACTCAGGTAACTAATAACAAATTGGAAAGAATTTTCCAGCAGCAGAATTTACATCCAACTTCTTTCAGTGAAATTTTCTAAAATATGCAATCAATAGTGTACTTACGTGCAAAAATATCACAAAGTACATTTCAAAGGAAAACAAAAACAAAAAAAAATGTAGCGACCTTTCTCGGTGTGAGAATGCACAATGTTCATACTTCTATGGTGACTGGTACATGTAAAATATATAATTTCCCCTTTCAATTTAGTCATATTTTATTTATTTATAAGAACTTCCAAGTGGTAATATTTTCACTGCTACATTATTAAGACACCAGGCATATAAGTAAGAATGCAAATCTTGACTATTTAAAAATATGTCAACCAATTCAAATATTAGAATCAGTGAAACAAGGGCTACTGAATTTTCAGGGACAAAGACTGTACCCAACGAATTCATCAGCTGGCCAAGATATACAAAGGCTCACCAGCTATACAACTCCTACACACACCCTAAAACACTACTAAAAGAAATGTTAAAACCTGTCTGTAAATAAGACACAATAACCCAAGAGGAAAAGCACCACGGTATAAATGGACTGGTAGTAGGCACTGAAACCATTCATTTAAAGAAAAATAGTCAGATTCTCCCTCTGAGCACATGGGTGATTACAGTTCCCCCAGTGCCTTCTGGAATCCTTCTCTGAGATCAGGAATCTCAACTATATCCTCAGCCTAGTCGCTGGAAGTTTCCTCAACTTTCTGGACTTCACTGAAACTTAGCTGTCCTCTAAGAATACCAGTTCATTTCAAGTGGAGGTTCCTTTGTTTTTTAAACTCTAACCACATGTTCCTCAAGGGTAAGAGGCACGGTAAATGCTCCCCACTCCAACACCCAAACCATATCTGTTCCTTCCTCCTCCAACACCCCGAGGACTACATACTCTCTTCTCTTCTTCACTGGAGTCATCCTCCATCCTCTCATCACCGCAGACTGTCCTCCTAGCTCAATGTCCTCTATCCATTCTACTCCTGTCATCATTCCCAGTAACGTCAACATGCACTTGGCTTTTGGTTCCTTGGCCTTCCCACCTCTAACAATCTTCTCCTCTACATCACTTCACTCATCCATTCCTATTATATGTACTTCCAAAATATAATCTCCAACATCTCAATCTCTGATAACTATCTCCTAGCCTTTACCTCACTTAATTTTCCTATCAAGGTCTGTAATCATTATTCTCATTCTTTCTCAGATCTGCATCACAGCAAACTTTCTCAAAATGTTGTCCACACTCACTTTCTCCACATCTTTATTGCACATTCACTCTTCCATTGTTCAGAGGTTTTTTAAATAAAAATCTAAAGTAAAGCATACAGGAGATAATACATTAATATAAACCTTTAAAGAATAGCGCTTTTTTAAATGAACATCCAAGCACCCACCACCCAACTTAAGAAATAAAACATTACCAACATATTTGAAGCTCCCTATTTGTCTCTCTCCTAAATTTTTGTTGGTTCTTTCTTTAAGAGTTTTAACAATATTCATGTATCCATATATGACACATTTTATTTTGACTATTTTTGAAATTTATGTAAATGGAATCAAACAGTACATATTCTTGTGTGAATTGCTTGTTTTGGTCAATATCTTGTTTTGAGGTTTCATCATACTGATGCATATGGTTATAGCCCGCCAATTTTTGCTCTGGAACAGCATTCCATTTTATATATGCCAGAGTTTATTTATCCTTTCTTCTGTTGATGGATATTTGGGTTGTTTCCAGTTTGGGGCTTTTATGAACAATACCACTAAAGAACGTTCTTGAGCATGTCTTCCATGTACACAAGTGCAGGACTATCATGACGTACCTGGGAGTGGAAGCAGAGAGCCATGCAGTATTCACAGATTTAGTGCCAAATAGCTTTCTTGAGTGGCTGGACCTATTTATACTTTCCCTGAGTCACTCTTCAGCCTTCTAAAGTCTGGCTTTTGACCCTATTAATCCACTGAAATGACTCTTGTCAAGCTTCCCAGTGACCTACATATTGTCAAATCCAATGCCCGCCTTTCTGATCCCATCTTGCTCAATTTTTTTAGAAGCATTTAACAGACGTAACTACTCTTCTTGAAACACGTCCTTTCCTTAGCTCCCATGGCTTTTTTTTTTTTAATATGTTATTTATGGCTGTGTTGGTTCTTCGTTGCTGCACGCGGGCTTTCTCTAGTTGCGGCAAGTGGGGGCTACTCTTTGCTGCTGTGTGCAGACTTCTCATTGCGGTGGCTTCTCCTGTTGCGGAGCACAAGCTCTAGGCGCTTGGGCTTCAGTAGTTGGGGCACACAGGCTCAGCAGTTGTGGCTCGGAGGCTCTAGAGCGCAGGCTCAGTAGTTGTGGCGCATGGGTTTAGCTGCTCTGTGGTACGTGGGATCTTCCTGGACCAGGCTCGAACCTGTGTCCCCTGCATTGGCAGGCAGATTCTTAACCATGGCGCCACCAGGGAAGCCCCCCATGGCTTTTTGTTGTCCTAGTGTCTCCGTATCTCACGAGTCACTCCTTCTCCGAGTCTTTTGCTGGCTCCTGCTGCCACCTCTAAATGTTAAAGTTCCCCAAATCTCAGTCCTGAGCACCTTGTCTTTTCTCTATACATGCACTTGCTCAGGAGAGACTAAACCTCCCATGCTAAGAGTGCCCATGTGACTAAATGATGACTACATTTAAAAAGGAAGTTGCTAGTCCTTCATTCCCTCTTTGCAAAGTTAGAGATATGGGCCTGTAGATGGTAAGGTGGCTTGAACCACATACACAGGGAAACACCTTGTCAGATAATTAAAGACCAAGATAGAGCGAACCAGGGTCCTTAAACAACCTTGTGGAATAGAGTAAGCTACCAACTCTGGACTGAGTTGCTGCATGAGATACTTCTGTATTGTTTGAGGCCTTGTAGTTGGGAGTCTTTTTATTACAGAAATTGAACCTATAGTTTCCCACTGTACTTGGAAAAAATTCTAAGGTTCTTCCCATAGTATATAAGGTCCTGCACTGTTCAACCCCAGTTGTCTTCTCCTTCCCAGTAACTTTGCTCTAACCCAACTGAAATCCTGCCCTACATGCTCTTCCCCTAGGTTTTCATATGGCTGAACCTTTCTATTAATATCACCTCCTCAGAAAAGCTTCCCTCACTATACTACCTAAAGTGGTCTCCTCTCCTCATTCAGCATCTTACGCATTTTATCATCTTCATAGCACTTATCACAGTTTGAAATTGGTTTTGATCTGTCTGTTCTAGGTAAAATGCAAATGCTTTGAAAGCAGAAACTTCGTTCATTCATGACTACGTCTTAAATACCTAGTACCATGACTGACAGAAGTTACAGTAAGTAATGATGAATAAAAGTTCTTCGAAAGATAAAACTCCTTACTTCATCGGGGCACTGGCTACTCTCAGCCTGACTGCTCGTCACCCAGCTCTATGTCTCTTCTTGTCCTTCAAGTCTCAGCTTTAATGTCGCTGCTTCAAAAAGGCCTTCTATGACCAACCTATGCAACGTGTAGCCTCCATCCCAACTGCAGTCATTCTCTATCACTTCACCATTTATTCCCTTCATACTACCCTTCAAAATATAAAAGTATCCTATGTACCTATTTATTGACCATCTGGCCCAAAGAATATAAAGCTGGATGAGATCAGGGGCGCCATCTATCTTTTTCATTTATACTGTTATTTGCCTAGAACAGTGTGTGGTACTTTAGTAGCACCAAAATAAATTTGGGGGTGAATAAATTAATGATTATAAGTATAGTTATAAAACAGAGTGTTAAGTCTCATGATTAACTCGAGATTAAACAAAATACAAAAAATAACCTGAAAAAAATTTAATCTGAATCAAAAACTACATCAATAAAAGACAAAAGTGAGAAAAAGGACAGGGAAAGTGAACTTAAACTGGGGGAATTGTAAAAACTTTATTTTTGATACAATTAGAAAAATATAGGTTAAAACATTCAGAGAAATTTAAAGATGTTTCAATTAAAAATAAAGTTTAATTGCTTACACACACAAACACACAGAGTGCATAACAATAGCAATAAAGCATAAAAAATAAACTTAAAGAAAACATTTATGATTATGGATGAAAATGAATAAAAATTCCTTCGTAAAAGTCAATGACTCTCAAAATAGGTAAAAATTCAAAAAGGGAAAATAATTCTTTAAAAGTAGGGCAAAGATATAGCTGCCAAATTAAAACAAAACCAAAGCCAGAATAGAATTAAAGAAAAAAAAAAAAGTTTTGTTTTGTTTTGAATGTACCCTGCAATACAAATACAGAGCAGGACATAGAGAAGCTGGGTGAGACCATACAGGCAAATAACTGGCAGAGAAATTATTTATGGACGTATTCAACATGTGACAAAATTGTGGTTAAGGTGTACTGAATTTCTACTTATTTTAATATTAATAGAATCCTTACACCAAAGCAACATTTTTTGTTTCCTGTAATTTGTATACTTTTGTATACTTCTTTATCAAAGTAAAACATACATGCAAAAAACTCATAAATAATAAATTACACAACTCACTGAATTATTCTGAAGTCAGTAAACCCATGTAACCACCACCAACGTCAAGAAATAGGACATTACTAACACCTAGACGTCTCCTTAATACCACTTCCTAATCATTATCTCTTCCTCCTCCTCAAACTAACCACTATCCTGAGGTCTAATTCCTAGGTTACTCTTGACTGCTTTTTAATTTTATATACATGGAATCATATATAATATGTATTCTTTTATGCCTGATAACTTTCAACGAACAAGTATTATTTGTGTAATTTATCCTTGCTTGGAGCTGTAATTTGTGCATTTTCATCGCTCTACTCATTGCTACGTAATGTTGGATTGAATACACAATTTACTCACCCATTTTACTGCTGATGGACATTTTTGTTTCCAGGTTTTGACTAACACAAATAATGCTGCTTTGAACATGACTGTACTTGATTTTAGTGGATATCTGCATGAATTCCTATGAAATTGCTGGGATATATAGGTTATCTGTGTTCCTATTTATATCTGTGTACACAGAGCTTTGGTAGATGCTGCCAGAATGTTCAAAAGTGGTTTTCTCAGCAGCAGTGAAGGAGTTTCATTGCCATCCACATTCTGCTGACACTTGATATTGTCAGTCTTTTAAATTCTAGCCATTCTAGTGAGTGTTGTGATAGTACCTCACTATGGTTTTAATCAGCATTTCCCTGGTGAATAAGTTGTACAATTTTTCATATATTCATTAGCCACCTGAATATCCTCTTTCCCGAAGTGCCTGTTCAATTCTCATTTCCATTTTTCTATTGGGTTGTCTTTTTCATTACTGATTTATAGGAATTCTTACATAACATGGATAAAAGCCCTTTGTCTGGTATATGTGCTGCAAGTACCTTCTCTCATTCTTTGGTTTACTTTTTCTCTGTTTTATTGGAATCTTCTGACGACAGAATTTCTTAACTTGTCAATGGTCCAGCATATCAATCTTTTCCTTTATGTTACTAAGCTTTGTGTCCTGTTTAAGAAATATTTTCCTACTTTAAGATAGAGAAGATATTCTCTTATATTGGCCTACAGAGGCTTCATTATTTTACTTTTCACATTTAGATCTTAAATCAAATGTGCATGGTGGGAAGCAGAGATCGGGTTTCATTTTCTTCCCATTTGAATATCCAAATGACCAGCAACATTTATTAAAAAGATTATTTTTAATCGATGAAAAGGAAAATCCACTACGAAGATATCAATTACAAACTTTTAAGCGTCGCATAACATAGTACTGAAGCATGTTAAAAAAGTGAGAAAAATGACAAACACACAACAGTAATTTAAAACTTTAATCCTCATAAGTATACGACAGTTGAAGCAGTCAAAATGTAGAGGGTATCTGAAATAAAGCCAATAAATAAATACAGAGAACTGTATACCCTACAGAGGACTCACCTTCTTTCTCAGTTTCTGGAGAACATTTTAAATATTGATCTTGTCTGTACCACAAGAAAAAAAAATCTCAAAAAATAGCAATTGTATGGGCCTTATTCTCTGGTCACATTGTAATAAAACTAGAAGTTAACAACTGTGAACATATACATACACACACACTTCATAATTTAAAAATACTCTCCTTAAACAACTCTTAGGTCAAGAAGGAAATCACAGCTGTATTTATTGAAAACTCAGAAATAACAAAAATAGTATATATCAAATAATATGGGACTTAGATATGGGTATCAGAAGCAAATTTAGAGTAATAAAAGCTTTAACAAAAAAGGAATAAAAATAAGTGGGCGCATTAAATTATTAGAAAAGCCTAGAAGAGGCAATACAGGTAAAATTATATAATATTTTTTCAATTAGAGAGTAGGAAAACAGAAGAATTCAAAATAATCCCAGTGCTTCAAAAATACCAATAAAATACACATACCTCCATCTAATATTTTTTTTAATGAAAAGAAAACACAAGACATAAAATTGGGAGTGATAAAAGGACTTTAATCAGATACGGAAGAAATCAAATGTTATACTGAAATTCTATGTACAACTGTTTGCTAATACTTTCTTATTGGGTGAAACTGACAATTTTTATGGAAAATACAAATTATATTGTCAAAAACCTGAAAAGACTAATAACTATAGAAGAAATTGAAAAAAAAAGCAAATAAATACCCCTATGAAAGGCTATGGGTAAAATCTAATTATATCATGTAATTATATTATGCAATCTGCATAATACCAGAGAAACTTCTATAACACACACCAAGATTCCTATTAAGAAGTGGTAGCCATTTATTCAATCATTTGTTCACTTAGTTATTCAACAAATATTTATTTAATGAGGATCCTGTATCTACTGGACTCTGTGCTAAATACTAACGATACAAGCATGCACAAGCCAAACATGGTCCCTGGCCTCTAGAAGTTACAGAACATGGACAAGTAAATAGGCAGTTGTAATATAATAAGATGCTTTATATCAAGAGAAATCAGAGGGGGTAAAACAGAATTTTGACCCCCTAGCCTAGTCAATGAGGATGGGGAGAAGAAGGTGGAACGGAGAGTTGCCAGATGTTGAATGCCTACTCTTTGCTGTATTGAGTGTCACAAAAAGACATTCTCCTTCACTCCTCAAAAGAACTCTGGACAGGTAACTTGCCCTAGGCACAGTTTGATAAATGAAGGTGTAAGATTTCATAACCAAATTTTTGGCTCCAAAGCTCCTGATCTTTCCCTAATGCCATTAAAGGAGAATAAGAAGTATAACTGGCTATGAAACACACACACACACACACACACACACACACACACACACACACACACCCCTCTCAAATGAGGAGCAATAAAAGACACCAAACAATGCGTGCTGAGACAAAGGACCAGGGGTGTTAGAGACGGAACAGACTTTTCAAGTTAATAAATGCATTTTGGGAAGCGATCACTAGAGGGTGGCATTGCAAAGACTATGAATAACTTTTAAGTCAACAGGAAAAAAAGTCTGAGGTAAAACTATAAAGCACTTCAATGTTTAAGCCCATTTTTAAGTACTAAAAAGGAAGAGGTTGAACAATTTTTAGAATTTTCAAAGCATGTTTAAGAAAATAAATGCACAGATTTTTCTTCTTTAATCAGAAACATGTAGAAAGTATTTCCTTGCAGTTTCATGAAAGTTTACTTTAACGTTAATGAAGACAGATGAATAAGCCTATAAATATAAAAGCTCATTTTCTAAATTATCTTTGTTATAGCAGCTTTTCAGTTTAAAAATAACCACACCTATCTTTATATTCTTATGACTTATGCCAGCATATTTATATTAATAAAATTAATTTATCCCATATATAACTATTTTCAGATAGACAGCCTATAATTAGATCAGTCAGGAACTTAAGCTTTGAGAAAGTGCCTTTTAAAAATGGCAAAAGAAGGGAAAGAATTCTTCCAAAAGAAATCACTGTCTGTGCTTTCTCACCTCCCAGTCACTCCATAATCCAGAGTTTTCTGGGTTCTGGCCCCACTGAAGTTGCTTTAGACAAATTTGTCAGTGGGTGCTCTATACCAAATCTGAAGGACACTTTGCATTCTTTGTTTCTGCACCTCTCTGTGGCAAGTGACACAACTGAACGATTTTCTTTACTGAAACACTGATTCCTTGTCTCCAGCATAGCCAAACCACCAGACTCCTCTTCCATGAACAGTACTCTGTTATTCCTCTCACTGGTCATTGTTTAAAGTTCACAACTCCTTGGGGTTCCATCCTCAGCCCTCTTTCTCTTCTCTAATCCTAAGTTTTTTCCTTAGAGAATCTTCACTCCACTATATAGAGGACTTCCCAAATCTCATTCTTCGGCCCAGTTCTGACAACTGTACACTAGCTAGCTCTACTTGGATATTCCACAAGCACCTCAAACCCAACAGGTCCAAAGCAAATTCCTCACTCTTCACCAAAAGTGTGTGATTCCTCCCACAACCCGTAGCCCTTAGTTGGTCTCTTAGTTGTCTCTCAACACAGAAATTCTACTTCCCAAATAATTTATTTCTGTCATCACTGCAACCACCTTGGTTTTGACCAGAAATTACTATGTTAAGGGTGTTTTACTTGGCAGCACAATGGTATTTAGAGTTTTGAATGTGGATTCCCTGGTGGGGGAGGAGGGAACACACACCACATTTCCTTTCATAGCAGAACCTGACCCTCCTAAGTCTTACACCACTGCTACTTCCCACATTCATTTCCTCTGTCTGACCCCTTAAGGGATTTTGAGTTTGGGGCGGCTTAGTTATTTGGACTTAGACCACTACTTAGACTGTCTACCTGGGATTCAAGTCCCACATTTTACCTCTCTCCAATTCAGCCTTCACACTGATACTATTAGAATGTTCCCTCTAAAATGCGAAGTGCAAAACTAACAATTCAGGTGCCCCTACCTACCCTCATTATCTATAGGTTAAGGGGCCAGATATGGCAAAGAAAACTTATGATCGGACCCCTGCTTACCTTTGCAGCCTCCTCTTCCACCATCCAGCCTTCTACTTTGAGCTACTGCTATAGCAAATGACCTGCAACCTGGACTCCAAAAGCTAACTTCTTATTCCGACTGACTGGGATGTCCATCTCTCCTGTCACTCCCCTAACCACCTGCTTATGGATTTCTATTCACCCATCTACACCTTGCTGAATTGCCACCTACTTTAAAAGTTTCCCCAGTGTTCTCCAGCAATTCCCACCTTGGTTTATTTCGTTATTGACTGGGTTACACTAGATTGCAATTATTCATTGGGTTCTATCTTCCCACTCAGTAGCAAGATCCTTTAGAGAAGAGATCCCATTTCACCCCTTCTAGTATGCTAAGCAGTATTAGCAAGGAACTTGGCAAACATCAGGCTCTCAGTAAAGGTGCAATAAGCTGACCGAATGAGTCCCCAGTGCCTATATGTACTTGCCACACATGACAATTTAGTCATTTAGAACTGCCTGACAGACATTTTTTTCTTCTTGCTCCCTCCCCCCACCCCACCCTACCCACACCCACACACACACACAAAGGCACAAGATCAAACTGCTTCTCCTCCCTAACTCAGTAGACATTACCTGCCAGTTAGTCAATTTCCAAACCTATGAACATACCAAATTACCTGCCCTCAGCAACTCCCCTCCATAGCCAATTAATAACCAAGAGCTTTTTATTCTACTTTTTGCATATCTCTAGCCTCCATCTCCTCCTCCTCTTCAGTATCAGTTTTTCTCCTTGGCAAGTCTAATGGTGACCATGTCTCCTCTTCTACCCCTATGTAAACAGAATTTTCTTAAAATGAGAGTTTGATCATATACACTCCTTCAAGCTCCACAGAATAAAGGCGAAACTCTTCATAACAGTGTATAATCTTGCTGTTGTTCAAAGTGTGGTTAGGGGACCAGCAGCATCAGCATACTTGGGAGCATTTCCTCACCTAAGTCAGGGTCCTAACCCTGACTCACTGAATCAGAATCTGTATTTTAATAGCCAAGCCATATGCATATTAGTTTGATTTCTCATGCAAAGGCAATGGTCTGTGAGGCCTTTCATTAGGTGGTCCCTGACTTCCTCTGCCACTCTCCCATAGAGAACCCTCCATCCTTAGAAATGGCTAATAGGACTCTAGAATTCTGCAGGTCTTTAAGTCTTGCAACTCTTTTTTTCTACTTCCTGGTGCTCCTCCACCCTCTCCCAAATTGATTATCTTCTTTTAGGTCTTAGTGTTGTTATCATCTCTTCTATAAAGTTCTCCCAACCATATCTCCTCCTTTGTCCCTGTGGTCCCATAAAGGACTACATACTGTTTTGTAATTTAAAGTATCTTAGATGTCAGAATTTTTATCTCATTCTTTGAATTCCGAGTACCTGAAGCAAAGCTAGGAGGGCTTTAAAAATGTTAGTTGAGTTCAACTGTAAATGAAAGTGAATAGTTCTGATGGAGTCGACCGGTGTTTCCCATTCTGAGCCGGTCAGTTTCTGCGTAGAGGCAATAAACACATATTTTTTTCCTTCACTGTAACAATAAAAATAAACAGAAGTAAACAAAAGAAAGCTAAATTTAGAGATCCTATTTCAAGAAATAATCTGGTGATGACTCTGGCAACTTTATTTAAAGATTAGTATAGTAACTCAACTAAGAAGCGCTATGAAATGGAAGAGTCACCTTGAGCTATTTCTGGAAAAATGAAAATTCATCATACAAAGGAATCATTTGACAAGATTATCTGTACAAGTTTCAAGGTAGGAGGAAATTGCCACCTTCGATAATAATCTTGAATGCCTGATTATGTATGTGATGGTGGGGGTTAGAGTGGGAGGAGGTGGTTAGAATCTTTGCCGTTACAAGCAGTTAACTTTCACAAAACAGGATCTGCACAATGACCACGTAGTAATTTAGAAACCAAAGCTGTCTCTATGGGTAAGAAAGAAGTAGGAGTACTATTGATAGAAGATTATTTAATTCTTTCAGAGAAAAAAAAGTCAGGTATGAATTCTCTACTTGCAAAATAATGAAAAGGAGGAACAGCATGTAAGTGCTTAATTGGCTGTTCTTGAAAAATGGATTTGTAGATAGTACAGTTTCACTAAATCCCTTATCCTGATTCAAGGTAAAATGTGCCTGAATGGAAAAGTGCAAGAACTTACCTTAAGGTTTATGAACTTGTTTCTGCTTACTTTTTAACAGCAATATTGTTATATAATTTATGTATCAATTCCGCTTATTTTATTTATTAAGGGACAAAGTGAACCTTGAGTAAATCAGATACTAAAAATTAGCACTAATTTTAACAGGAAAAACATCTACAACTAGTGGTTAATAAATGACTTTTCAAGTTTTTCACTGACCAAATCCCAGAGACTATTCGATCTAAATGGTATCTAATACCCAGCCTAGACACAGGACCAACAATTAAGTGTGACACCTAATTGGCAATTTGGTAAATCAGCTAGTTTGAATTTTAACTGGCTGTTAAAGAAATATGTATGTCTTTTACACACAGAAGGGAAGAGAAGCTTCTTAATTTTTTCAAACGATTCATCTTTTCTTTCTTGGATCTCCTCTGATCAACAGTTCACAAAACAAAGTCATGACACAGACAGGAAGTACCCACAAGCCATCTTTGTACTGGCTAAGGGAAGAGAAGAAAAATGGAAGTTTACTGAGGAAAGAGACATAGAAAAGAATAAGACAATAAAAAAAAAAAAACCTCACATAAATGCTTAAAAAAGAAAAGAGATTGCTAGGCTCAGAAGATGCACAGTACAGAATTTTCTTCATCTCAACTATAGTGGAAATGGAACATGAAAACTGATGACATCTCCACCAAAGGAACTATGTCCCATACCCACTGCTGTCATCCATATTTAGATTCCAGTTTTTATTTCAAATTGATCAGTTAATTCAACATTTACTGAGCACTTACTAATTGCCAAGCACTATGCTACGTGAAATAGAGACAAAGGCTCATTAAAAACAGTGCTTTATAGTCTCTTAAACCCAGTGAGCCCTGTTCCATTTTGTGAAGGTCCAAAGACTCCTAGAAAACTTTGTACATTAAACCACTTCATAAAACCAAGTTTGACCAAATACTTTCAAGTTTGTCTTACCTTAGAAAAACAGAACATTTAAAATCAGAGTTACCTGCCTGCATTTAAAACTGCCAAACTAGTTTATAGTAAGTTTCTACTTTATTACTTTGGGGCTAAGGATTAAATACTTTCCTAGGCAACAATCTTTTCTACATTCTCATTTTAATATCTTAAACTATTATGCTGTAAACAATTTTAGTTTCATGGTTCTTTTTGTTTTTTTATTATCTGCAGGTTATGTTCATCTTCACTGAATTTCATATTTGAGAGACTACTGTCTTGATTGAAACAAATTTGCACGACCATTGGTTTCCTCTGGTTGGAAATGCCATTGGTTTGGGGATAGACTATTAAATGGCCTAGTGGACCCCCTGGGGAGCTCTGTGCATTGACCTCCACCCTAAGACTGTGGTAAAGGGTAGACAGCGAACCCTTGCTTTCTCAGGCTGGTCAGGGAGCTCAGCAGGGTCCTGTCTTTTTGGGTGACCCCATAGGGACTTCACTGTTTCTTTCTGACTTACACAATAGCGAATCCCTTTTGTTACTCCTCAGAAGAACTGTTCTCTTTGGCTCATAACTTTGTCATTTTCTCCATGGATTAGTTTTCTTGTCTTGATTTCACTGGAATGTAAGCTCCAGGAGCTCTGTAAGGGCTGGGATTGTTGTCTGTTTTGTCTTCTGCTGTATCTGTAGCACCAGCACCTGGATCAATGTCTGGTGTACATAGTAGGTACTCAATAAAAATGTGTTCAGTGGGAAAAAAAACAAAAAAAACAGACAAAACAAACAAAAAAACCCCAATGCTTTAAAAAGTTCTTTAGGAAGCCAAGGTAGAGAATAATTTTTCAATATATATTTTATACTTTTCCAATCTCTCAGGGCCTACCAGAACTATTTTTCTGCCAATATTTAATGATGACATACAAAATACCAGATGTAATACAAAGCACAAGGAATATAATGAAAAAGATCTTGCAGGGTCATAAAGAGGCCCCTTGTATGAGTTTAGTCCTTTATCACAGAAGGACTTTTAAAGGGTAGAAAACCAAAACAGTGATTTGATCAGATTTACCTTTAGAAAGATTGCTTTGAGAATGGTATGGATGGGATGAAGCAAGACTTTAGAGGCAGGTAGATGAGTTACGAGGCTGCCATTATGATCCAAATGAAAAATATGCAGAATCTGATTTCAGGTGAGGTGACATAAATAGAGGCACAAAAAAAAAAAAAAAGACATTTTAAAGAAGAACTTTAACAATTTAGGACCTGCTAGAAGTAGGTGTTACTGGAGAGTAGTAAATGATAACTTGAGACAAGTTATCCTGTTATCTATAACTGGATAGATGAAAGGCCCGTTCTCCAAAATAAGGGTAAAGGGTGAACAGGCTTGAAAAGAAGATAATGAGTTTAGTTTTGGCCAAATTGAGCTAGAAACAAAAGGTAATAAACTTTAATATTTATGGTCATTCGTTAAGGCCTCCAACTATGGAATAATGTTGGATATTTTCAGAGTCACTTACTGTATTAAAAAGGTTAACTATTTGTCAAAGTCTACTAATTGAATCTGAAATGTGTCAGATTTTTCCTAAATTTTGGTATGTCTTATATACTTCCATACCTCATTGTATAATACTGGTAGAATCAGTTAATCATCTAGTAAAATCATCTCAATTTTTCTCTCTCAGTATGAAGGAAATATTGCTATTCATAGAACTGTACCATTTCAATTGCACCTAGAATCAGTAAATGATTTGCAAAGTGTTTTCAGCCCTTAAGAACATAGTTCTAGGCCCTCTAATCTTTTTTAACCAGTGAGTAAAACAATAACAATTTATTTTGTATAATCTTGATAGTTTTCAAAGCTTTCCTACCCACTGTCTCTTTCAATCTTTATAATAACCCTGTGAGTTATAATAAAAGCCAAATAACAGAGAAGTCTTTTGAAATATATAGATGGCAAATACAGAACCACAACTCACAAATCAGTTTATGGTTCATGCTGTATACACACACATATATTACAGACTTTATTATAATATTGTATGAAACCATTTGAAATTTAGAAAATATTGGGTCATGCAATCCTTTGATAACCTAGTTGAAAGGAGAAAAACATAGTAATATACTTTATTTAAGTTTATAACCAGGTATTAAAATAATCAAAGGGATTTATAATTATTCAAGCTGAGGGAAAGAGAATTGTAGAGACAAAAATGAAAAGCAAATAGAGCCTCTGCCTGTGAAAACTGGGTTCAGTGACTTAATAGGAAGCTTAATAGTAAAAATTCATCTCTATCCCATAGACATAATGTTTTTTCCTCAAGTAAACTCAAGGTTAACTTTTTAAAAAATTATACACATAATTCTCTGGGCCCAATACAAAATAAATTTAAAGCTTTTGTTTCCTTCAATATTATAATAGCTACTTCGTAACACTTCCATATCTTTTAACTGTCACTTTTCTGTATTTTAAACAGTCATATTTTAAAACTTATTCCCTATGAACTCATAATGTTACCTGTACAAGCCTAAGGAAGCCATAAGTATTTACTAATGTAACAATTTTCTGTATGTAGTAGTAATCAGGTATTAAAGAAAAATATTCCAATATTCTAGTTGAGCAAAGTAATGCCTAACTTCACATCCATATGTATCACTATATTAACTCCAACCCCTTCAAAACAAGGTAAAGCTATTAATTTTTACTGGCAGATGCAATATTACAACTTAAAATCAATTCTCTATTATGCAGGGATTCTTTACTGTGTAATCCTATTTCCAGGAGAGCCCTGAGTACAAAGTCCTTATCTTATAGCTGAGTAAAGAGAGGCCCAGAAATTTTTTGATCAGAGCCAGGTTCACAATGCCCAGTTCTAGTCAATGTGTTCTCCAGCACAGTATTCAAATAACATTCAACTTTTTCCTCTTTACACTGTTGGATGCTCCTCTTCTGCCTGCTCCTTTCTAAGAGGGGTAGAAAGAAGCGACACAAGTAAATTCAATTAAATTTTGCTGAGCAATTTAGTGTCTCAAATGCAAAAGCACTGAGGCTGAGGAGAGAAAGCAGATTAAATGGAAACTAGTCTCTATAATAAGAACTTTGACCACATTTCAAATGTCCATACTAACCCTGACTCTCATTATCTCCTATAAGCAAAGCTGGCTTCTATCTTAGTGTTCCCATGGAATCATGATCAATATTGTGTCCTCCTTAATTCATTTCACAGTAATAGCAAACTATATATATCACTGACCACTACAAATATTTTTATTCTTCTCTATTAACTTTTTATAAAGTTATAAAGTACAATAAAACTACACAAGTACTTTCTCCATAATTCTTAAGCTCTTCCTGAAAAATTATAAAAGTAACACTTTCACTGAAACCAATGTGATAATAAAAAATATGAAAAGGAAAAAAAGATCATCCCTATTCCTTCTTTATCCTCCATCCCATATATCAAGACAATTATACCTTTCTTTTATCTCAAATATATACATGTTTTATAGAAACAAGTTTTTTAAAATAGGATACTTCTCTGTGAATTATACCTTTCTTCACTTATTAAAATATCACAAACATTCCTAACAATGAACAGAGAACCCATTTTTTAAGAGTTTCATAACATTCCATCATAACTATTCTCCCTCTTGATGTACAGTAAAGTTATTCCTAGCTTTTTCCACGACAAGCAATGCAGTAATAAACACGTCTGTACAATTCCCTATGTCAGACTGAAACAAAGTCATCCCCTCTCACAATCACTCTGCGTTAATAAGAGGGTACTCAGAAGAGAACCCAGTGTACAAGATGAACTTTCAATCAAGAAATCCTCCTTGGAGAAAGGATGAGGAGAACACATTCTTGACTACTGAGATATTATGTTCAAAATGGATCACAACCTGTTCTAAAAGTCCTTAAAATAAGGAAAGACTGAAGAATTAGAAACAAGGTTCAGCATTCGTATTATTGGTATGGAGAACTTAAACAACCAATTATAGTTCAAAAACATAAAGTCCTCTTGTCTTCCAAAGAAAAGCTGCCTAATAGAATGATTACATAATTTTTTTTAAAAATTAAAAACAAGTAAAATTTACATTTAAAACACACACACAAGCCAAATCCTTAAGATGCTTCTTATATAACACAGATAAACTGATTTCCAAAAATTGAGATAAAGTTGTCATTTAGGATCAGGGCTTATGTCAAAACCAAACTCAATATTTAGTGGAAAACTAATATAAAATCAGTAGCCACAATATTACAACATATGTACTATTTAAATATTTTTATTTTGACATATACAATAAGACAAGGTCTGTTAAAATCTCAAGAAAAACAGGAACTCATATGATTACACACCAAAAACAGCATAACTAAGTGTAAAAAATAAAATCTTAGTTTCTTCAAGCTGTCTATGGATTATCAAATTGGAGAAAACTGACCACAATACGATTAGGAATCATTATACTTCATCTTGAAAATCTAATATTTATTGACCAAAAAAACCCAAAAAACAAAAAACACCCTACAATGGTTGGTTCTGCAAACTACAGAATTTTAAAACGCAGGAGGGGTAGCTTACAAAGCTCTAGTGATAAATAAACTATACTTTTTAGGTTTTGGCAGACACTGTATATTTTCATTCATCCTTGGAAGCACTGCTGAAATAGAAGCAAGAGTGCCATCATTCACAGAGGATAAAGGGATAGTTCTGAATGTGAGAAGAGTTTATGGTAACTGTGCAGCACAGACAGAAAGTCCTGGGACTGAAGTATCAACTGTCTTTCCATATTAGTAGACAGACAGCATTTTCCCATCAGGCCCCACAAATTTCAGTCATTTCTTAATTTTCTCCCTTCTCAGCTCTCCATGTTCTCTCTATGAAGTCCTGTTGGTGTTACACACACACCAAAAACACATGTTTCTATCACCCTTCTGGTCTGTATGCCTTCTCTCAACAGTATTTCTTTTTCCTTCTTCAAAACAGACTCTTCTCAAAGCAGTTTTCAATGAGCATTTCTTGATTCAAAACGGACTGCAAGACAAGATGGAATAAAAGAGCTCTTTTTCCTAGTGCCCACACTAGAAAAAAAAAAAAAAAGAGAAAATAATACAAAAATCTCTATTAAGAGCAACATTTCTTATTTTCACTGAAACAAAAAAGTAAAAAAGAAAAGAAAACTCTATCAGCATATCCTCTCATTTCACTTACTTTACCTTGGCCAATTTTATTGATGTATCTTTGTCTATATCCACTTAATTGAGTTGTTATATGTTCCAAATGCTCTAAGTTTTCAAAAATAACTTCCCCCCACATACTCAGGCATACTGCTTATATTATCATTTAAAAAGCACAACATGGTTCTGAAGAACCTAGGGGCAGGACAGGAATAAAGATCCAGACGTAGAGAATGGAGTTGAGGACATGGGGAGGGGGAAGGGTAAGCTGGGATGAAGTGAGAGAGTGACATGGACATATATACACTACCAAATGTAAAATAGATAGCTAGTGGGAAGCAGCCTCATAGCACAGGGAGATCAGCTCTGTGCTTTGTGACCACCTAGATGGGTGGGACAGGCAGGGTGGAGGGAGACACAAGAGGGAGGAGATATGGGGATATATGTATATGTATAGCTGATTCACTTTGTTATAAAGCAGAAACTTAACACACCATTGTAAAGCAATTATACTGCAATAAAGATGTTTAAAAAAAAAACAAAAAGCGCAACAGAATTACAAATTATCAAGAATACAAGTGAAGATACCATTTCTAAAACTTCAATAAGCAGATACCTAGAAAATCTCTATGAAATTCCCTGACATACAGTTTGAAGAAAATAATCTTTTTGCAATATTTTTAAGCTGCACTGGAACTAGAGCTATCTTGGAAGCCATTCGCTGAGCTCCTGGCACCTGAGACTCTACTATTCTAGAGAAAAATCATGAATTTAAGACTTAAGGTTCTCCAGTTAATTAACTACTTAATTTAAGTGCATAGCAGTGTTAAACATCTTCATGCCTAAGAAATAAATCAGTATCAAATGGTTAAATAACCAACTAACACAATCAAAGAAGAAATAATCAACAAGTTAATTACAAACAAGCTTTTTAAACATATATTCAAAAATTTAAATTCAATACAGTTCACAGATCTAAACATTTTCCATTGGTTTTTAAAATTTGCGGCTAGCTAATCTATTATGTCAGCATGCTATGTACCTAAATGTTCTTGGTGAATTTTATTACCACAGAAGTGAGTCTGTGATTCAAGCACAACTTCCTTTATTGTGAAGATGACAGCAAACGTTGTGCAAGAGCAGAAAAAGAAAAGACAGAAAGATGCTGGTATTCTTTCCTACTTCTTCTACCACTCTTACAAAAGACTACTCCCTCCCATCTCCCACCTCCCGCTAACCACTCCTCACCCCTTTCAGGAAAAGAATTATTTTATCCAATAAAAACACAGCAACCAAGTAAAATATATAAGAGGAAGAATACCTGCAAGACTTTTCTTCCCATAACTTGTCCCAGGCAAGGATCCTCAGGCACTCTCTCCCATGTGATCCTCCACTTCTTCAACCATTAGAGAAGCATCCTGAATGATGGCGGAGGGTTCAGAAGTTTATAGTAGATGTAGCATATTGAGATCAAGGATCATATCCATCTCCTCACAAAAAGGATGGGGCCTTTTCAGGTGGTCCAGAACACCACTTCACACCTCTGTGATTACACTCATATGTTACTGTTCTGATATTGACCAATTCCTACTCTCAACCCAAAAAATCCCACTAGGATATACCTCAAAATCTTGAATATGGAAGTCTCCTTATTTTTCCCTTTACTACTCATTATTTTAATTTATTTACATCCTGACTCATTCTACAGAAGATATTGGATTGATACTACCCTTTATTAATAAAGCAATATCTAGAAGATATCCTTACTTTAAGGTATTCTCCACATACATAATATCCTCTCTCACAAAATCCACATGTAATGAAGGGATTAGCCACCTCAACCCCAATACTCTGGGTAAAGAAGGTTCAGAGAAGTGTGTGAAAATACCCTTCTGTGAGAGTCTATGAAGTGAGGGAAGGAGATGCTTCCTAAGAAGTAACAGAAAAGTTGTATGTTACAGAGAAAATTATGGACTTGAGACTATGTGTACATTAGTGGCTTAGGAAACCGCTGCTAACCTCATGTTGCTCTCCTTTCCCCTCAACATAACTTTTAATGCTCTATTTTTTAAATAAAAATATGCTCCTTATAAAACAGCATTATGTTTTAAGAAAAATGGAAAGTATTCTTCTCTCATCCCTCCATCCTTTTCTCAAAAGATCATTCATGTCCTTTCATCTTTCTTTTGCATATTTGAACATGCATATGATTTCTGATCACAAATATACTAAACATACTATTCTCACAACTTGCTTCTTCACTGTATGTATCTTGACCATCTTTTCACATCTGTATATATTGATCTAACTCTCCTTTTGTAATATTCATATAACACTCCCTGGCATCCCTGGAACACATACCTGGTTCCATGCCCCATGTAACTTAAACATATGCTCATATTTCAATCTCCATCTTTTTAACTTTGGGTTCTAGGATGTTTCCTCAACCTTACTTCTAAATCATTAATTCAACTTTCAGCCCTTCCTTTGAATATTTTTTATTTTAGCAATTTTTTTGATTCTGAGAACTCTGCAGATCGCTTCTTTCAGAATAGCCTGATTTATTTTTTTCAGCTGCTTTATCCCCTTAAATCTCTCTAAGGATACAAATTACATTTAAGTTCTACCTACTTCTTGCATCATTCTCATTTTCCAGGAGTCAATTTTTCTCTCAGTTCATCTTCTATTGATATTGTTGGTGTTCTGGTAATCATTGGTATTCCAAATTTGTGAATGGTGTTCCAGAGCTATCTAAATAACCTGGGTTTCTCCTATAGATCTGTAGGTCTGTCCCTCTCTGAAGGAATCTTCCCTGAATGAGAGAGCTGATTTCAGGATGAATGTGAGTGGGCAGAGCATATCAATAGGTTTTAATTTAGAATGTGTTGTCATAAAGCAGGTTGTGGTCTGGAACCTCCAAGACAGCAAACAACAGGAAGACTTCACTTTCGGGGTGGAGTGTTTTATTGTATTTCATACATGTGGAACCATTTTCCCTTTCCTCCCCTTTGTATTCTGCTTTGCTACTCTCTCCAACCCCAGCACACACAACCAGAAGCCTTCTCCAGAGTCATCATGTGCAGAACAGAAGCCATGACTCTATCCTAGAGACAAATACCCCTGGCTGACAATCATTCTGTACAAATGAAGAAGAAAAGAGTCCAGCTGGTACAGGCAGTTTTTAAATTAATTACTCTGATGATTACCCCACAGACCACTTCAATCCTTTGAAACTGTTAACAACACAAATGGAGTTTCTTGAGGTCCACCAAGGAAAAACTTCTCAATTTCAGTTGTGGTTTTTCTCTGCTCTTGTTTCTCTGCCCCTCTCATTCCATCTACTTTCTATCTTCAGGGAATTCCCCAAAATCTGCTCTATCAATGTAACCCTTTCTTGCTGCCCAATGCTGTTATAGGCTTAATTTAAAAAAAAAAAAAGACATTTTTAGTCATTTCAAGCAAATATGGAGAAGGTTGGGAGAATTGATCATCTGCCATCTTCTAACAAAAGTCTCCTCAAACTTTCAACATGTATTTCCATCTATATTTCTTCATAAGTAAAGTAAAAATATCCACTTCTAGTTCTATGAATAGAAATATTTTGCACAGCAAACTATGCACAGTATTCTTTTACTTTCCTTCCTCCACTCATAACCTGCTAGAGCACAGGTTTTATTATCATTAAATCATCTAAAATCTTATTTCCTAGTTGTCATTTTTTCATAGCTTCCATTTTATTAGGAATATTTTCTCTAGTTATATTATACCTCAAATGTACATCAAAGTATATTATTAACAATTTTTTAGACTTAACCATAAGTTTCACTGACTGTTTCGGTTTGTTGCTTGATTTTGTTCATCTATGCTTAATGTATACCTTTCTTTTTTCCATCCAGAATTCTCTGATTCATTTCACTTTGCTTAAGTACTTCCAAATAATATATTCATTTATCCGTAAGTGCTGTAGTTCAGATCCCTTGGAAAGAATATATATCTGTCTTCATACTTTAAAACAGTTTTGCTGCATACAGAACCTTAGGGTCATAGTACTTTTACCTTCGAATCCTATAGGAATTTTTCTTCTGTTCCTTAGTATCCAGTGCTGCATAAGAAAAATCAGATGCCAATCTGATACTTCTTTTGCTTTAGGGTGAGCCTGTTTACTCTTTCTGGAAACTTGATTTTCTTTTGATCCTTGGAATTCAAAGGATCAAATTTGATTTCAGTATATCTTCTTATTTCAGTATATTTCAGAAATCTGATTTCAGTATATCTTATTTGATGGCATTCTTCAGCTCAGGAAAATTTTACTCTACCATTTCATTGTCTACTGCTTCTGCAGTATGTATTTTTCATTTCTGGAATTCCTATTTCACAGATAGTGATCTCTTGGATCTATTTTATAGGTCTCAAACTTTTCTCCCATAACATTCAACTCTTTTTGCTCTATTCCCTGAGAGAAATCTCAATCTGTCAATATCATTACCTCCCATTTTAAAAAATTTATTGTGAAATATTCTAGACATACGAAGGCGTGTATGATATTATTTAATAAACAGCTATGTATCCACCCCCCAGCTTAAGAAAAAAGTGTTATCTAGATAACAGAAATACCTTTCTTTTCCTCCCAGAGATAACCTAAGTTTGGTGTCTATCATTACCATGGATCTCCTTATAAATTCTATATATGTGTATATCCATAAAGCTATACATAGTATTGCTTTCCATTTTAAAGTTTCATATATCATACTTTATATATTCTTCTGCACCTTTACCTGGATATACCACAGTTTATTTACACACTCTCCATTTATTAGGGCTTAAGATTGCTTCCAGTTTTTCACTTTTACAAACAATACTGTTATGAACATCCTTATTGCACTTATGTGTGAGTTTCTTTAAGGGAGTGTTTTTCAAACTACAGCTTACAACCTACCAATAAAATCATGTTAGTAGGTCAAGGTCACAGGAAGCTTTAAAAAAAGAGTGGTGAAACAAATTGAAGGAGAAAAACCATATGATCATCTCCATAGATGCAGAGAAAGCTTTCGACAAAATTCAACACCCATTTATGATAAAAGTCCTGCAGAAAGTAGGCATAGAGGGAACTTTCCTCAACATAATAAAGGCCGTATATGACAAACCCACAGCCAACATTGTCCTTAATGGTGAAAAACTGAAACCATTTCCACTAAGATCAGGAACAAGACAAGGTTGCCCACTCTCACCACTATTATTCAACATAGTTTTGGAAGTGTTAGCCACAGCAATCAGAGAAGAAAAAGAAATAAAAGGAATCCAAATCGGAAAAGAAGAAGTAAAGCTGTCACTGTTTGCAGATGACATGATACTATACATAGAGAATCCAAAAGATGCTACCAGAAAACTACTAGAGCTAATCAATGAATTTGGTAAAGTAGCAGGATACAAAATTAATGCACAGAAATCTCTTGCATTCCTGTATACTAATGATGAAAAATCTGAAAGTGAAATTAAGAAAATACTCCCGTTTACCATTGCAACAAAAAGAATAAAATATCTAGGAATAAACCTACCTAAGGAGACAAAAGACCTGTATGCAGAAAATTATAGGACACTGATGAAAGAAATTAAAGATGATACAAATAGATGGAGAGATATACCATGTTCTTGGATTGGAAGAATCAACATTGTGAAAATGACTCTGCTACCCAAAGCAATCTACAGATTCAATGCAATCCCTATCAAACTACCACTGGCATTTTTCACAGAACTAGAACAAAAATTTCACAATTTGTATGGAAACACAAAAGACCCCGAATAGCCAAAGCAATCTTGAGAACGAAAAATGGAGCTGGAGGAATCAGGCTCCCTGACTTCAGACTATATTACAAAGCTACAGTAATCAAGACAGTTTGGTACTGGCACAAAAACAGAAATATAGATCAATGGAACAGGATAGAAAGCCCAGAGATAAGCCCACGCACATATGGTCACCTTATCTTTGATAAAGGAGGCAAGCATATACAGTGGAGAAAAGACAGCCTCTTCAATAAGTGGTGCTGGGAAAATTGGACAGGTACATGTAAAAGTATGAAATTAGAACACTCCCTAACACCATACACAAAAATAAACTCAAAATGGATTAAAGACCTAAGTGTAAGGCCAGACACTATCAAACTCTTAGAGGAAAACATAGGCAGAACACTGTATGACATAAGTCACAGCAAGATCCTTTTTGACCCAGGTCCTAGAGAAATGGAAATAAAAACACAAATAAACAAATGGGACCTAATGAAACTTAAAAGCTTTTGCACAGCAAAGGAAACCATAAACAAGACCAAAAGACAACCCTCAGAATGGGAGAAAATATTTGCAAATGAAGCAACGGACAAAGGATTAATCTCCAAGATTTACAAGCAGCTCATGCAGCTCAATAACAAAAAAACAAACAACCCAATCCAAAAATGGGCAGAAGACCTAAATAGACATTTCTCCAAAGAAGAGATACAGATTGCCAACAGACACATGAAAGAATGCTCAACATCATTAATCATTAGAGAAATGCAAATCAAAACTACAATGAGGTATCATCTCACACCGGTCAGAATGGCCATCATCAAAAAATCTAGAAACAATAAATGCTGGAGAGGGTGTGGAGAAAAGGGAACACTCTTGCACTGTTGGTGGGAATGTAAATTGATACAGCCACTATGGAGAACAGTATGGAGGTTCCTTAAAAAACTAAAAATAGAACTACCATATGACCCAGCAATCCCACTACTGGGCATATACCCTGAGAAAACCATAATTCAGAAAGAGTCATGTACCAAAATATTCATTGCAGCTCTGTTTACAATAGCCAGGACATGGAAGCAACCTAGGTGTCCATCATCGGATGAATGGATAAAGAAGATGTGGCACATATATACAATGGAATATTACTCAGCCATAAAAAGAAATGAAATGGAGGTGTTTGTAATGAGGTGGATGGAGTTAGAGTCTGTCATACAGAGTGAAGTAAGTCAGAAAGAGAAAAACAAATACAGTATGCTAACACATATATATGGAATCTAAGGGAAAAAAAAAAAAAAAAAGAGGTCATGAAGAACCTAGTGGCAAGATGGGAATAAAGACACAGACCTACTAGAGAATGGACTTGAGGATATGGGGAGGGGGAGGGGTGAGATGTGACAGGGTGAGAGAGTGTCATGGACATATATACACTACCAAGTGTAAAATAGATAGCTGGTGGGAGGCGGCCGCATGGCGCAGGGAGGTCAGCTCGGTGCTTTGTGGCCGCCTGGGGGGGTGGGATGGGGAGGGTGGGAGGGAGGGAGATGCAGGAGGGAGGAGATATGGCAGCGTGTGTGTATGTGTAGCTGATTCACTTTGTTGTGGGGCAGAGGCTGGCACACCATTGTAAAGCAATTATACTTCAATAAAGAAGTTTAAAAAAAAAAAAAAAAAACTTGCACAATAAAAAAACTAACAAAAAAAAAAAAAAAGAGTGGTGAGGAGTAAAGGGAAAAGGGAAGAAAACGAACAAAGTAATAAGGCACAGAGATAGATCAAAGTGTACTGTACACAGTAAATTTTGTTTCCTGAAATTCTGATTTATGTCATGGTCAAAACAGATCAATAAACAATGCTAAGGTATATAAGGTATATTCATACATATATATGTAGAATTCCTGGGTCACTGGAGAAATGTGCATTCAAACTTACTAGATATTGCTAAATTACTCTCAAAAACTAGTTTATACTTCTGCAAACTAAGAGTTCTTGTTACTACACAAGCTCACCAACACAATATAGTCAGAGTTTTAAATTTTTACCAATCTGATATCTGTCTGAAAATATATTTCAAAACACTTGTTTTTGAATGATTTTGCTAGTTACTTCCAGGATGGTATCTGTATTCTTTTAGTATTTGAAGGCTGAATTCTCGACTTACGGCATCTACTGTTGGAGTTTAGAAGTCTGCTACTGGTCTAATTTTATACCTTTGCAGATAATCTGACTATTTCTGGTTACTTTTATTTTCTCTTTGTCCTTAACATTATCCAGTTATTTTTCTTCTTCTGGATTCACTGTGTTTTTTCAGCCTAATGATTCACATTTTTTAATTTTGGAAAATTCTCATTCCTTCTTTGGATATGGACTGTCAGTCTCCTCATTCTCCTTTTCTGAACTCCAACTTCCCATATATTAGACATGTTTATTCTTCTGACTCTAAATACGTCTTTCATGTTTCCATATCTGTTTTTTCAAATCTGTCTTCAAGTTCATTAATTCCCTCTTCAGCTGGGTTTAATCCATTTAAGCCGTTCAATGTTTTTCCATTTCAATTATTATATTTTTAATTTCTAAAAGTTCTATTCTTTTTCAAATCTTCCTGGTACTTCTTGACAGCATTTTGTCTCTTGCTCATGTTTTTTAATCCTCCATTTTATTTCTTTAAACATTTATATATATATTCTATCCTCTTACCTAGTAATTTCAATATCACAGAAGTCTAATTTTGCTGTTTTTCCTGCTTACTCTTGCTCATGATTGCTGATTTTCTCCAAAGTATTTCATTCATGCTTTACCAACAGTCATACTAAAAGGCTTATCTTGAAGGTGCATCCCCCTAAAGAGTATTAACTTTTGTTTCTATTAGGTTGCTTTGTAGCACTATCAACATTTGACTACTTTTAAATAATTTTCTCTGCCTGCAGTTTCCTGAACTAGACAGATAGTATATATTAGAATCTCACACCCACATGAAGACAGGCTTATGGCCACAAATCTTTAGGGGAGACTTTTTAGTTTCACACCCAAATGCCATGAGAAGAAAATGTCTCTGATGTTCTCTGCTGGAAGTTAAATTTCATTTTCTGGACTCTCTTTCATTAAAGACTTATCTTGAAGAGCCTCGGCCTCATGCAGAGGCCTCAATTCCAACTCCTCATCTAGTGGAGGCCCAAAGATCTCTCCTCTCAAAAGCATGTGACCTTTAAATATAAGTATCTAGGTCAGCAAGTGTTCTGATTACAGCTTTGGAGTCAACTTAGCACTCTGGATTCTAGTACCCTCTATATTTTTTGGCCTCTAAGGGCCAAAATCAAATTTTTAATTGTCAAGAACTGTTTTTCACTGTTCCTTTCTCTAGAAACTAAAAATTTTCAGTTTCTTTTTTTTTTTTCACATTAACTGATTTCTGGGCTATTTGCTCTGCTTATTTTAGTATGAGTCCCCTGTTCAGCACTGCTAATTTTCCTCAAATATCCAATATTTCATCATTGTCTTCATCTTTTTAAATAAAGATCTAGATTGTTCAGTACTGACGGCTGGTTCAGGTCACTGCTTTACCTTCCTCAAGAGTCTCCCCCACTCCCATAATAAAAGGCTGTGGGACTTTGTGGGCGGGTTTTGCCGTTAGTGTGGTAAAGGGGAGAAACTAGCATACTTTTCGTATAGATTCACTGATCCTAGAGTCTTCTAACTACCCTGATATTGTCCGCAGTAATTTTCCCTATGTTGAGTTACAAGCTGTTCAGTAGTAGTGGTTTCTAATAATCTAATCTTGTCAATCTTGTATCTTCCAGAAAGTCCCCAAATGTTCTGATCCACTGACTGCATCCTTTCCTGTTTTCCAGAGCTGTTACGGATTTTTTTTTCTTATTCTTATTTTCTTTTGTCATTGCAATTTGGACTTGGCCTGCTATCATATACTTGCATTAATTTTTAGAAATTCCAGAAATCATATCACAGAAATTATACCCTCAAAACAAAGGATTTCTCCCCCCAAAATAGCAAGAACAGAAAACTGAGGGGCACATCTTAGAGGAGCCTCAAATAATTACCATCATGCGTACACACGTCTCGGTTTACAGTTTCTTCCCCAACCCCCTCTATTTTAGTAGTACTGTTGTATCTTATCAACAAGCAAAAAAAAAAAAAAAACCACAAAAACAAACAAACAAAAACACCCTCTCCAATTCCTACTTCTGGTTCATCTTCTACTTAAAGCATAAGTAAAGAAATTTGAAAGTAGAAATTAGGATTTTTTTTCTTTTATCATGAACAATTTACTTTATGTTTTAAGTATATTCTTTATTATAAAAGTAATTAGCCAAGTTATAGAAAATTTTCAGTCTACAGAGTTTTACAGATGATGTGAATTAAACACGCTTGAAGGAACAAATATAGTGATAAATCAAGAAACTTAAGACTAAGAACTATGCCAATTCTACCGACCACTATTTTTCTTCCTCAGTCAAGCCTAAATAGAAATAAAACAAAGTAAAAGTAAAAAGAACAAAGTATATTTTTTCTGGTTAAATTTATTACACAAAGAGAATGCTTTATACTTCTCTCTGCTACTGGGTGGCAAATTCCACATAGAAAATACACTCCAGGACAGCATGCCAACTCTTTAATTTCCTCTCCCCATAACTGCCCTACTAAAAGGTTCGCTACCACCCACCCCTCCCCTCCTTTCTTTCTGAAATCACTTAAGTAAAAAAGCCTTGTGCCACAATTACCATCTGGATACTTCAAGAATATATTCACGTCACTCTACAAGTCAAATGATTACTGTTTTAATGGTCATACTTATTAATAAAATGAAAGTGGCAGCAACCTAAATGTCCATCAAAAGAGGAATGGATAAAGAAGATGTGCTGTACCATAAACAGAGGAATGGATGAAAGAAGACATGCTGTACCATCAACAGAGGAATGGATAAAGAAGATGCGGTACATATATGCAATGGAATATTACTCAGCCAGAATGAAAAGAATGAAATAATGCCATTTGTAGCAACATGGATAGACCTAGAGATTATCATACTAAGTGAAGTAAGTCAGACAAAGACAAATATCACATAATATCACTCATATGTGGAATCTAATTTCTAAAAATGATACAAATGAACTTATTTACAAAACAGAAACAGACTTACAGATATCAAAAACAAACTTATGGTTACCAAAGGGGAAACATGGTGGGGAGGGATAAATCAAGAGCTTGGGATGAACACACACACACACTACTATATACAACAGATAACCAACAAAGACCTACTGCATAGCACAAGGATCTCTACTCAATATTCTGTGTTAACCAATATGAGAAAAGAATCTAAAAAAGAATGAATATATGTATAACTGAATCACTTTGCTGTACACCTAAAACTAACACAACATTGTAAATCAACTATACTCTAATAAAATAAAAATTAAAATTAAAAAATAAAAAAGTAAGTGGCACATTCAAGCTCTAATCTCAGTATTTAGAATAAAATTGAAGGCAATTATCAATATTGCTTATACCCAAACCTATTAGGTATTTTAAAAAACAAAACACTGGCTATACAGGTTTTCAAATTTATATCCTTTTAATCTTTCAACATGAGGTTTTACATTAAAAAAATAAACATCTATAAACTATTGGTGTTCTTTGCTTCATTTATATGCAGGTCTGAACGCTGTGAATATAATGAACTGAAGAAGCTAAAGAAGCAAGTTATTTAAAGGAATACTATGTTCAATGCTTTTGTAAATTAAACGATAACCCCAAATTATCTTTTTTATAAATCCTAATTTTACTCAGGATTACTTAAAAGTAGGGTTTAATAAAATAAAAGCCAAGAAAACCTTAAGATATTTCCAAGATTTAAAACAAGATGTGTCTTTGATAATATTATTCTTTTCAGCAGCCCAACAAAGATTACTGATTAACACTTTGATATGCTGACACTACAGTAGCTGACTGACTTCTAAAATGAGGGCTCTTACTCAACTTTACTGATCAGCATTTTATGTTGCTTAGTTCACTAATTTCACAACTTTCCAAGACACCAACTGATTTCAAATATAATCAAGCACTCCTGAAATCTTTCCACAGAATGAACTGATACATACCTCAGGATCTCTAGGGTAGAGACCATTAATGTGAAATTCTTTGCCTTTTATCTTGAGAATCATTTAGTTTCAATATAAAAAACTTTTTAAATGTCGAGCAATTAAATTACTTAATATTCCACCCCCACCAAGCTTTTAGTAGAAATGATGCTCTAAAAGAGTAATACTTTTATTGTGTGGCTTCACAAACTCCCTGGTGAAAATCCATAGATACCTTAGCACTCCAGTCTGAGCAGCACGTTCATAGACCACACGTTGCTAAAAGTTGCAAAATGTAGTTTATGTGGTCCACGCACTAACTTGAAAAAAAAAATGGTGACTGGTAAAAAAATATCTTAAAAAGCAGATTTTTTTTAAAAACTTTCAATAATTCGTTAAGCACAAATTTAGAACACAGGTTGAATTACAAAGAAATGTAAATAAATTTTTAAATGGTGTGAAGTTGTATTCATTACACATCTACTTGAGGGGACAAAGCCTTCTTCACAATGTTTGACAATTACTGACAATTTTATTATCCACAAGAACTTTATTTTTTCTACTATTTGCTTACGTTTTAAATTAAAAACTAACATCATGGTATTATGAATTGTAATCCATAAAAATTACACAATGCACAGCACAAAATACATCTTTCCAAACTTAAATATAATTAATAGTAAGCACATAACACATAAGCAATGCTTTTGGAAAACAAAAGCATGCATTAACAGAGGGTAAGTGAAAAGGATGTAAAACCAGAAGGCCTCTGTTCCAAACCCAGACTCTGCCACTCAACAGCAGTGTGACCTTGGGCAAGCCAACAACTCAGTACCTCAGCTTCCTCATTTGTAAAGTGAGATAATAAATGTACTCCACGGAGCTGCTGTGATGCTTATGTAAGTTAACATTTGTAAGGCACTTAGAACTAGGTCTAGCACATATTAAGCACTTTATAGGTATCTTAAAAAACAAACAGAACCTTTTCTAATTCCAAGGGAATGTTTATTTCCCTTATCATTAACCTCTAATTATCCTTACTTCTATGGTCAGTAACTTTCACTCCTCATCTCCACACACAGATAAACACAGGTGGTTTACACAGATTAGCAACATCACTGATTTAAATTCAGAAATGAAATTCAGAAATTCCTTTGAGCTGGGTAAAGCTCAACCAAGCTATCAATCAAGAAACTATGTAACTCTTATTAAAATTATCAAATAAACTAAATATGTAAATGCCCAGCATGATGAAATGTGGTATCAGTTATAGGACTCCATAAAAGGAACTTTTATTAATTACTGAATAGGACTTAGCAAAATGTTTTTGTAACTCTTACAGCTCACTTTTTTTAACTTACATTTAAGAATACAGATGCAACAGAAGAAGAAAAAAAGAAACAAACAAAGCAACTGATCCTACTCAGCAACTAAAATATTTACTGAAACAAAATTTTACTGTAGAATTTTTATAGAAACCTTAAAATGGATTAAACCCCCATCATCACTTCTATTTTGGCTAAATTAGTGATGCCAAAATTAATACATTCTACAAACTTGCAATCATGTTTCCATGGGTCATCATAATCTGTTCACATTTTGGAGTGTATTGAAATAACAATACAAAAAAGGCTCTTATTAAATTGCAGGCTATCTTAGAATATAACCAGCTACTCATGGGTAATACTCTTTAAAATGAAGATTAGACTTTAATCATTAAAAAATATATTTTAGGCCTCATGTGAAATGCTTAACTTTTTCAAGCTCTATGCACCTAAGCCATGACAAGGATCTCAAAAGGGAAAAAAGATCATTTCAGTTTTCAAAAGTTTTTTTTTTACAAAATCATAAAGTTAACTTAAAATGAATCATTGGATTAGTAAATCAATAGCTAATTATTGCAAGTTATCAATGTTAAGTAACCAACATGTATTTAGTAAGTGGATACCCAAGAGCCCACCCACACTTGTGCTAAATGAACAGATTCCTCATTAATGAAAAGCTGAAGCCTAAAGTGAAAGGCAAAGTTACATTACTAAGGCATTGAAGATGACAGTGAACCTCTTCCTCCAAAACTGATTTTCTGTGAGATACAACAGAAAATCTCTACTCAGAAAAAAAAATTTTTATACTTATGAGGAGCAACCACAGGAAAACACCCTGAGGTACTGTTAATAGGGTAGGTTCCTAGGCCCTAATCCATAACTATTGAATCAGAATCAGTATTCTGAACCTGTATCTGAAGCTGATTCTGAATACATTTCATAAACATTAAATATGTTAAGCAAAATTTTACTGAGAACCCAACAGATTCCAGTCATTGTGCCAGGAACTGGAGACTATTAAAATATTAGTGTCAGTAAATCTCAGCTGAAAAGACAAGACTATTGAACATTAAACATCATATAGAATTCAAAATGGCAGAAACCATGTCTTGTTCTTTATTGAATCCCTGTTGGCTGTCTGAATGATGCATTTCAAAAATGGGTTTGTGATTATCCATTTTTTGTTTATCTGCACTACTTTACCCTTCTATTTTCCTGAATAATGAATTTAAGAGATGATAGGAAAGAAATTAAAAGTCTAAATAAGCTTTCACTATATTATGCCCATGAAAAAATACAAATTACTTTTGAGATCAATGACAGAGTAACCAAAAATTCAGAGGAAAAAATTTTCCATAACTCAGTAGTCATGCCCCAGTGTGAAATATCAATAAGTACTTGAAAACAACTCAATAAATAGCCATCTGTCATATAATGAAAATTCTATAAAGTAACTACAATATCATGTTTAGTAACTTCCTTATAAAAATTTTACATTACAGATTAATAATTATCCTCACTATATAAATGGAAGAGTGGAGAATAAAATGTTTGCACAAGTACATATACTAAAAGTTAGGTCTGTTAACCTTCAAGACATTATCATGTACCAGGTAGACTACTTTCCTTCAAAATAAGTGCCCCTAAAAGATGAAATTACTATCTTATTAATTAAGGCATAAATAAATCTCAATGAAATCAAGAACAAGGCAAGAATGCCTGTTATGAACACTATTATTTAACACCGTACTAGCGACATTAGCCAAAGCAAAAGAAAAAAAAAATAAGAGGTACGAATATTAAGAAGCTATAAGATCATTTGCAGAAGCCTTTATTGTCTACCTAGAAAATCCAAGAGTATCTCTTAAAAGACTGTGACTAATAACAAAATTCCAGATCAGTATTCAAAAATGAACTTTCCTATACCTCATGAATAACCAATTATAAAATTAAATGAGAATGAAGAGCCCATTCATAATTTTAAAATCTATTAAATAAATATCTAGCAATAAGCCTAACCAAAGTTGATAAAACTGAGATAAAGAAAATTATGAAATATCAAGTGACCAAGTAAAATTGTGTGTAAAATACATACATACACAATCATTAAAAATACGCAATAGATGAAACCAAAAACTCTGCAACACATATAACTAAAGGTAATTTCCTAAACGTGCAATGAACTCTTAGGAGGTTAATTTTTAAAACCTTTTTTTTAAATGAGCAAATGATGTGAGGAAATAATTCATTAAATGAGCATGCAATTCACTTAGTACGGTGCTTGGCCCACAGTAAGTGCTTAAACAGAAAAACAAATGGCTAATAAACATATTAAAATAGGTTCAACCTTATTCATGATTTCAAAAAATAGCAAAGCAATCAGAGAGGCAAAAATAAAATACAGTTGATAAAATCCAGAGGTGGTGTTGGGAAATAATGTATTTGCATAAACTAAAACTGGGAATAAAATGATGGTTCAACATTTAAAAGTGGAAACTGAAACATCTGTCAACTGAAAACTTTGAATCTTTTGACCTAGCAATTCCATGGCTAGAAATTATTCTTATGATATAAACATATACAAGAATACAAAGATAAATATACAAGGACATTCTATAAAATATTAGCTATACTAGCAAAAAAGAAATTGATAGAATCAAAATGCCCATCAATAAGAAAGTGATTAAATAAAATCACAATACGTCCACACAAGGACAGACTACAAAGACTTTAAAAATAAATGAAATAAAACACTAGAATTTCTTATGGAAGAATTTCCACAATAGATTATGAGGTGGAAAAAAGATACAGAAAAATAAACAGTATTAGAACATGATCCTATGTGTATTTTAAAAAAAAAGGGATAAGGGAGTTCTAAATACACATTTATATAAATACAAAAATTTTCTACAGCATACATGAATTATTAATGGTGGTAACAGATTTCGGAAGTAAGCCAGAGATAAAGGCTTATTTTTCATTTTATGCTCTTCTGTACTGTTTGACTCTCCATGTTCATGTATCACGTTTATTAATTTTTTGGAAAGCTATATTCTTGGATAAGAACATTCAATACTGTAAAGATATCAACCTTTTCGAAACTTATAGGATTTTTTAAAATAAAATTTGAATAGAACTCTGACTATTCTATAAATAGAACAAAATCTAAAATCAGTTTGAAAGAGTACATCAAAATGACCATGAAAATTTTGAAAAAGAAGTGAGAGTAGCTTTTTTCACAAACAAAATATCAAAATATATAAATAAACTATAGTAATTATAAGAGTGTAATACTGACAGAAGAATTGGCAAACAGATCACAATGAAATAGAATAAAGAGTCCAGAAACAGATTCGTGCATACATGGAAATTTCAGTATATGACTAAGAAAACATCAATGGGCATAACTAGATATCCACTGGGGAAAAAAAACTCTATAAGTCTACCTCCTACCACACAAAAGAAATTCCACTCAGATAACAAACGTAAAGTAAAATTAAGCCAACTTTTTGAAGAGACTTAAAAAGTCTTTACTTTTATAGATATTAGAATGAGCAGTCTTAATTTAATAAAACCTCAAATGCAAGAGACATTAAATAGAACACTAGCCAATGTGACCAAAAATTTTTAATTTTGCTAATAACAAGATAGCATAAATGACAACAGCAATAATTATTATAAAAGCTAAGCACTTCGAGATCACTTACTAAGGATTAGGTACTATTCTATGCTGTTTATAAATCACTAATTTTTTTAATCCTCACAATAATTTCTTGAGGTACACCATCACAAACCTTATTTTACCAATGAAGAAACTGAAGTACAGAGATTAAGCAACCTTCCCCAAGAAATGGCAGAGCCAGTATTCAGCCTGGCTGTCTGGTTCAAGTCTGTATTCTTAACTACCATACTCTTCAACAACAGGCTTTTAAAAAATACTGCAACATTTACAAAGTTAAAACACAAAAACAGGCAATCCAACAGAAAAGTGCGAAAAAGTTATAAACAGATGACTCACAAAAGAAATCCAAATGGCTAACAGCAACAGCAACGAGTTATTAGTTTCTACCCTTTCCACTGGCAAACATTTCAGGGATTAATGGCACTTTTTGTTGACAGAATTATGAGAAAACAGGTATTCATACAATGTTGATGTGTGTATAAACTATTTCAGCCATTTTGAAGGATGATGTAACAATATTACCAAAATTTCAAATCTGCACTGTGACCCAGCAGTTCCACTTTTAGGAATCTATCTCACATAAAGCCTCAGACATATATACAAGGGTTATAAACATATTCATCATATCCTTATTAGCAACTGGGAAAAGTACCTAGTGTCCATCAAGGATAAAATAATTTATGGTAAATAAATTTAAATGATTTATGATAAAACATACAGTTTAAAAAAAACAAGGAAATGTCAAAATACAGTTTTAAGTGGAAAAAGCAAGCTCCAAAATGCCATGTATATATAATGTTAGTTTTTACTATAAAAACTAACAAAATACTATATAAGAGTACACATACAGTAGAGTATTTGTAAAAGCATAAGAGGCAGAAAGATTAAGAGCACAGACTTTGCCAGAAATATTACCAGAGAAATCTAGAGCGGTCTCTCTCACAAAGAGGGAGATACATTAAATATTTAGAATACCAGTACAAATCTATTCAGAAAAAAGACATGTTTTCATTATGATGAAAAACACATATTTACTCAATAAAGCATTCCACGAACATAGTTCAACAGTCTTTAAAATCCCAGGTTTGAGCTATTGGCAAGTTATGAATGGCCAAAACTAAAGAGGCAGTGTTATTATTCACTATCATTATTTTCAGTAAAAGTAAACCTCAGATAACTTGACATCTAGATTTGGGTATGAGGAAGAAAATAAGAAAAAGATGTATCTCTGGCTCTCTCTCTTTCTAAAACTTGGCTGTCCTTCATCTATTTAATTTGCTCCGCAAAAGTGTATGAACAATCCTTGTAATGACCATTTGAGCCACTAACAGGAAAGGTCAGAAGATTCCTTATTTAGCTGTTTAAGTACTGATAATTCCAAAGAGTCTGGCCACAAGTATTGTGTTACAACAAAAAGAAAGAGAGGAAAGAGGGTCATTTCCATAAGCCTTATTTTAATTAAAAATAAAATTGACAGTGGCCCCTTTCACAAACTAAACCCTGAAAGAACCAACAAATTAGAATTTTCCTGTGCCCCCAGGAAAATAAGGTAACAATATTTTGCAGTGTAATCCACAAAGAAAAAAGTACTATTCCTTGAATACACACTCCCTCTGTGCCAATCAGTGTTCCAAAGAATGCCTTGGTTTAGTATGTTTAATCACTTAATTAGAAATAGAACAGTAATCTGCATTTAGTTGTCTGTCTTACATTAAGGAAAAAAAAAATCACTGGTGTTGCAATCGCCGACAGAAAGCACTGATAAATTATACTGTCAAGGATCAGAAAAGGGAAGACCACTTACACAAAATTAAATTATTTTAGAATAAGAATCTCAACAGTCAGAAAGACACATTAGACAACATCTTCCTTCAATTACTGCCCAGTGAAGGAAGTGCTTTCACTCTGTCCGACTGATTTTCATCCAGAACCTTTCTGAATAATTCCAATGACAGAAAATGCACTGTGTCAGAGTCCATTCCATTCAGAAGCAACTAACAGTGTTTAAGTGTTTTCCTGTATTGTTCTAAAATCAGACTCTCATAACTTTAAGCCAATGCTCCAAAGGGCTGATCCATCCTACCCTTCACTTCACCTAATTCTCCAAACTAAAGAACTTGAAAAACTAAAAAATAATTTTTATACATTCAAATAACCAGTGTTTTCAATAGGTTAGACATCATTAGGGGTAAAAAGTCCTAAATATTAAAAAACACAAAAACTTAAAAATCAAAACAAATTCAACATACTATACATCTTCAATTCGAAGATGCCTTTTTTTTTTTTTTTAACATCTTAACATCTCTGAAATTGGCAGGTGCCTTACAATTAAAGGTATTTACAGTTGCTGCTGTGGAGGTGGTGTTCATGACAGTCTTCACTGCCTGTGTATATAAGAATTTATTTATCACTTCTAGTGATATAATTAGACAACTGCAACCTCTCAACATTTCAGGCAACAATCCAAATGACCATCTGAGGAAAGAACATGAGTCCAAATACCGGTTGAAAATCTTTCATTAACACCACCTGGTAAGATCAAGAATATGCCAGCATTAAAACTTACAGACTAGGTATCAGTGGTTTAGAAGGAAATCCCAGACAAAAGCAGAGTACATTTTTAGGTAGTACTATATCACCAACTCTCCTAACTGCACATAAAATAATTCTGTGGAAAAACACATCGACAACTCTGAATGGGAAAAAATGACTCAGAAGAATGGATTCTGAGTGCAAAGATGTTTTAGGAAGACCTAAACTTACTTCACTTATAGTTTCCTTCTAAGGTATGTTCAAGTATGATATATCATAAAAGTATATAATGGAGGAAATCTAAAATAATTTTTATTTTAAATTTATTGACAGAGATCAGAGTGATTAGGGAGCACTGTATAATAATTCAATTGACAGTGCTTTTTTTCCTCTTCCTTTTTTTTTTTTTTAACATCTTTATTGAAGTATAATTGCTTTACAATGGTGTGTTAGCTTCTGCTTTATAACAAAGTGAATCAGTTATACATATACATATGTTCCCATATCTCTTCCCTCTTGCATCTCCCTCCCTCCAACCCTCCCTATCCCACCCCTCTAGGTGGTCACAAAGCACTGAGCTGATCTCCCTGTGCTATGCGGCTGCTTCCCACTAGCTATCTATTTTACATTTGGTAGTGTATATATGTCCATGACACTCTCTCACCCTGTCACATCTCACCCCTCCCCCTCCCCATATCCTCAAGTCCATTCTCTAGTAGGTCTGTGTCTTTATTCCCATCTTGCCACTAGGTTCTTCATGACCTTTTTTTTTTTTTCCTTAGATTCCATATATATGTGTTAGCATACTGTATTTCTTTTTCTCTTTCTGACTTACTTCACTCTGTATGACAGACTCTAACTCCATCCACCTCATTACAAATACCTCCATTTCATTTCTTTTTATGGCTGAGTAATATTCCACTGTATATATGTGCCACATCTTCTTTATCCATTCATCCGATGATGGACACCTAGGTTGCTTCCATGTCCTGGCTATTGTAAACAGAGCTGCAATGAATATTTTGGTACATGACTCTTTCTGAATTATGGTTTTCTCAGGGTATATGCCCAGTAGTGGGATTGCTGGGTCGTATGGTAGTTCTATTTTTAGTTTTTTAAGGAACCTCCATACTGTTCTCCATAGTGGCTGTATCAATTTACATTCCCACCAACAGTGCAGAAGGGTTCCCTTTTCTCCACACCCTCTCCAGCATTTATTGTTTCTAGATTTTTTGATGATGGCCATTCTGACCGGTGTGAGATGATACCTCATTGTAGTTTTGATTGGCATTTCTCTAATGATTAATGATGTTGAGCATTCTTTCATGTGTCTGTTGGCAATCTGTATATCTTCTTTGGAGAAATGTCTATTTAGGTCTTCTGCCCATTTTTGGATTGGGTTGTTTGTTTTTTTGTTATTGAGCTGCATGAGCTGCTTGTAAATCTTGGAGATTAATCCTTTGTCAGTTGCTTCATTTGCAAATATTTTCTCCCATTCTGAGGGTTGTCTTTTGGTCTTGTGTATGGTTTCCTTTGCTGTGCAAAAGCTTTTAAGTTTCATTAGGTCCCATTTGTTTATTTCTGTTTTTATTTCCATTTCTCTAGGACCTGGGTCAAAAAGGATCTTGCTGTGATTTATGTCATAGAGTGTTCTGCCTATGTTTTCCTCTAAGACTTTGATAGTGTCTGGCCTTACACTTAGGTCTTTAATCCATTTTGAGTTTATTTTTGTGTATGGTGTCAGGGAGTGTTCTAATTTCATACTTTTACATGTACCTGTCCAATTTTCCCAGCACCACTTATTGAAGAGGCTGTCTTTTCTCCACTGTATATGCTTGCCTCCTTTATCAAAGATAAGGTGACCATATGTGCGTGGGCTTATCTCTGGGCTTTCTATCCTGTTCCATTGATCTATATTTCTGTTTTTGTGCCAGTACCAAACTGTCTTGATTACTGTAGCTTTGTAATATAGTCTGAAGTCAGGGAGCCTGATTCCTCCAGCTCCATTTTTCGTTCTCAAGATTGCTTTGGCTATTCGGGGTCTTTTGTGTTTCCATACAAATTGTGAAATTTTTTGTTCTAGTTCTGTGAAAAATGCCAGTGGTAGTTTGATAGGGATTGCATTGAATCTGTAGGTTGCTTTGGGTAGCAGAGTCATTTTCACAATGTTGATTCTTCCAATCCAAGAACATGGTATATCTCTCCATCTATTTGTATCATCTTTAATTTCTTTCATCAGTGTCCTATAATTTTCTGCATACAGGTCTTTTGTCTCCTTAGGTAGGTTTATTCCTAGATATTTTATTCTTTTTCTTGCAATGGTAAACGGGAGTGTTTTCTTAATTTCACTTTCAGATTTTTCATCATTAGTATACAGGAATGCAAGAGATTTCTGTGCATTAATTTTGTATCCTGCTACTTTACCAAATTCATTGATTAGCTCTAGTAGTTTTCTGGTAGCATCTTTTGGATTCTCTATGTATAGTATCATGTCATCTGCAAACAGTGACAGCTTTACTTCTTCTTTTCCGATTTGGATTCCTTTTATTTCTTTTTCTTCTCTGATTGCTGTGGCTAACACTTCCAAAACTATGTTGAATAATAGTGGTGAGAGTGGGCAACCTTGTCTTGTTCCTGATCTTAGTGGAAATGGTTTCAGTTTTTCACCATTGAGGACAATATTGGCTGTGCATTTGTCATATACGGCCTTTATTATGTTGAGGAAAGTTCCCTCTACGCCTACTTTCTGCAGGACTTTTATCATAAATGGGTGTTGAATTTTGTCGAAAGCTTTCTCTGCATCTATTGAGATGATCATATGGTTTTTCTCCTTCAGTTTGTTAATACGATGTATCACGTTGATTGATTTGCGTATATTGAAGAATCCTTGCATTCCTGGAATAAACCCCACTTGATCATGGTGTATAATCCTTTTAATGTGCTGTTGGATTCTGTTTGCTAGTATTTTGTTGAGGATTTTTGCATCTATGTTCATCAGTGATATTGGCCTGTAGTTTTCTTTCTTTGTGACATCTTTGTCTCGTTTTGGTATCAGGGTGATGGTGGCCTCATAGAATGAGTTGGGGAGTGTTCCTCCCTCTGCAATATTTTGGAAGAGTTTGAGAAGGATAGGTGTTAGCTCTTCTCTAAATGTTTGATAGAATTCGCCTGTGAAGCCATCTGGTCCTGGGCTTTTGTGTGTTGGAAGATTTTTAATCACAGTTTCAATCTCAGTGCTTGTGATTGGTCTGTTCATATTTTCTATTTCTTCCTGGTTCAGTCTTGGCAGGTTGTGCATTTCTAAGAATCTGTCCATTTCTTCCAGGTTGTCCATTTTATTGGCATAGAGTTGCTTGTAGTAATCTCTCATGATCGTTTGTATTTCTGCAGTGTCAGTGGTTACTTCTCCTTTTTCATTTCTAATTCTATTGATTTGAGTCTTCTCCCTTTTTCTCTTGATGAGTCTGGCTAATGGTTTATCAATTTTGTTTATCTTCTCAAAGAACCAACTTTCAGTTTCATTGATTTTTGCTATTGTTTCCTTCATTTCTTTTTCATTTATTTCTGATCTGATCTTTATGATTTCTTTCCTTCTGCTAGCTTTGGGGTTTTTTTGTTCTTCTTTCTCTAATTGCTTTAGGTGCAAGGTTAGGTTGTTTATTCGAGATGTTTCCTGTTTCTTGATGTAGGCTTGTATTGCTATAAACTTCCCTCTTAGAACTGCTTTTGCTGCATCCCATAGGTTTTGGATCGTCGTGTCTCCATTGTCATTTGTTTCTAGGTATTTTTTGATTTCCCCTTTGATTTCTTCAGTGATCACTTCGTTATTAAGTAGTGTATTGTGTAGCCTCCATGTGTTTGTATTTTTTACAGATCTTTTCCTGTAATTGATATCTAGTCTCATAGCGTTGTGGTCGGAAAAGATACTTGATACGATTTCAATTTTTTTAAATTTACCAAGGCTTGATTTGTGACCCAAGATATGATCTATCCTGGAGAATGTTCCATGAGCACTTGAGAAAAATGTGTATTCTGTTGTTTTTGGGTGGAATGTCCTATAAATATCAATTAAGTCCATCTTGTTTAATGTATAATTTAAAGCTTGTGTTTCCTTATTTATTTTCATTTTGGATGATCTGTCCATTGGTGAAAGTGGGGTGTTAAAGTCCCCTACTATGATTGTGTTACTGTCGATTTCCCCTTTTATGGCTGTTAGTATTTGCCTTATGTATTGAGGTGCTCCTATGTTGGGTGCATAAATATTTACAATTGTTATACCTTCCTCTTGGATCGATCCCTTGATCATTATATAGTGTCCTTCTTTTTCTCTTGTAATAGTCTTTATTTTAAAGTCTATTTTGTCTGATATGAGAATTGCTACTCTAGCTTTCTTTTGATTTCCATTTGCATGGAATATCTTTTTCCATCCCTTCACTTTCAGTCTGTATGTGTCTCTAGGTCTGAAGTGGGTCTCTTGTAGACAGCATATATATGGGTCTTGTTTTTGTATCCATTCAGCCAGTCTGTGTCTTTTGGTGGGAGCATTTAATCCATTTACATTTAAGGTAATTATCGATACGTATGTTCCTATTCCCATTTTCTTAAATGTTTTGGGTTTGTTATTGTAGGTGTTTTCCTTCTCTTGTGTTTCTTGCCTAGAGCAGTTCCTTTAGCATTTGTTGTAAAGCTGGTTTGGTGGTGCTGAACTCTCTCAGCTTTTGCTTGTCTGTAAAGGTTTTAATTTCTCCATCAAATCTGAATGAGATCCTTGCTGGGTAGAGTAATCTTGGTTGTAGGTTTTTCTTCTTCATCACTTTAAGTATATCCTGCCACTCCCTTCTGGCTTGCAGAGTTTCTGCTGAAAGATCAGCTGTTAACCTTATGGGGATGCCCTTGTGTGTTATTTGTTGTTTTTCCCTTGCTGCTTTTAATATGTTTTCTTTATATTTAATTTTTGATAGTTTGATTAATATGTGTCTTGGTGTGTTTCTCCTTGGATTTATCCTGTATGGGACTCTCTGTGCTTCCAGGACTTGATTAACTATTTCCTTTCCCATATTAGGGAAGTTTTCAACTATAATCTCTTCAAATATTTTCTCAGTCCCTTTCTTTTTCTCTTCTTCTTCTGGGACCCCTACAATTCGAATGTTGGTGCGTTTAATGTTGTCCCAGAGGTCTCTGAGACTGTCCTCAGTTCTTTTCATTCTTTTTTCTTTATTCTGCTCTGCAGTAGTTATTTCCACCATTTTATCTTCCAGGTCACTTATCCGTTCTTTTGCCTCAGTTATTCTGCTATTGATCCCATCTAGAGTATTTTTAATTTCATTTATTGTGCTTTTCATCGTTGCTTGGTTCCTCTTTAGTTCTTCTACGTCCTTGTTAAATGTTTCTTGCATTTTGTCTATTCTATTTCCAAGATTTTGGATCATCCTTACTATCATTATTCTGAATTCTTTTTCAGGTAGACTACCTATTTCCTCTTCATTTGTTAGGTCTGGTGTGTTTTGACCCTGCTCCTTCATCTGCTGTGTGTTTTTCTGTCGTCTCATTTTGCTTATCTTACTGTGTTTGGGGTCTCCTTTTCACAGGCTGCAGGTTCGTAGTTCCCGTTGTTTTTGGTATCTGTCCCCAGTGGCTAAGGTTGGTTCAGTGGGTTGTGTAGGTTTCCTGGTGGAGGGAACTAGTGCCTGTGTTCTGGTGGATGAGGCTGGATGTTGTCTTTCTGGTGGGCTCGTCCACGTCTGGTGGTGTGTTTTGGGGTGTCTGTGGCCTTATTATGATTTTAGGCAGCCTCTCTGTTAATGGATGGGGCTGTGTTCCTGTCTTGCTAGTTGTTTGGCATAGGGTGTCCAGCACTGTAGCTTGCTGGTCGTTGAGTGAAGCTGGGTCTTGATGTTGAGATGGAGATCTCTGAGAGATTTTCGCCGTTTGGTATTACGTGGAGCTGGGAGGTCTCTTGTGGACCAGTGTCCTGAAGTTGGCTCTCCCACCTCAGAGGCACAGCCCTGATGCCTGGCTGGAGCACCAAGAGCCTTTCATCCACACGGCTCAGAATAAAAGGCAGAAAAAATGGAAAGAAAGAAAGAAAGAGGATAAAATAAAATAAAATAAAGCAATTATAATAAAAAATAAAAAAAAAATTATTAAGAATAAATTTATTAAGAAAAATTTTTTTTAATTTTTAAAAATAGATTTATTAATTTTTTATACTAAAAATAAGAAAAAAATTAAGAAAAAATTTATTAAGAAAAAAAATTTTTTTAATTTTTTAAAATAAAAAATATGAACTTATTAAAAAACATTTTTTTAATTTTTTAAAAATAGAAAATAAGGAAAAAATTATTAAGAAAACATTTATTAGGGAAAAAAAATTTTTTAAGTAAAAAAAAAAAAAAAAAAAAACGGACGGACCTAACCCTAGGACTAACGGTGAGAGCAAAGCTATACAGACAAAATCTCACCCAGAAGCATACACATATACACTCACAAAAAAAGGAAAAGGGGAAAAGTTAATATATCCTGCTCCCAAAGTCCACCTCCTAAATTTGGGATGATTCGTTGTCTATTCAGGTATTCAACAGATACAGGCACATCAAGTTGTTTGTGGAGCTTTAATCCGCTGCTTCTGAGGCTGCTGGGAGAGATTTCCCTTTCTCTTCTTTGTTCGTACAGCTCCCGGGGTTCAGCTTTGGATTTGGACCCGCCTCTGCATGTAGGTCGCCTGAGGGCATCTGTTCCCCGCCCAGACAGAACGGGGTTAAAGGAGCAGCTGATTCGGGGGCTCTGGCTCAATCAGGCCAGGGGGAGGGAGCGGTACGGGGGAGGCGGGGCGAGCCTGCGGCGGCAGAAGCCGGCGTGACGTTGCAGCAGCCTGAGGCGCGCCGTGCGCTCTCCCGGGGAAATTGTCCCCAGATTACGGGAGCCTGGCCGTGGCGGGCTGCACAGGCTCCCGGGAGGGGCAGTGTGGAGAATGACCTGTGCTCGCCCACAGGCTTTTTGGTGGCGGCAGCAGCAGCCTTAGCGTCTCATGCCCGTCTCTGGGGTCCGCGCTGATAGCCGCGGCTCGCGCCCGTCTCTGGAGTTCGTTTAAGTGGCGCTCTGGATCCCCTCTCCTAGCGCGCCGCGAAACAAAGAGGCAAGAAAAAGTCTCTTGCCTCTTCGGCAGCTGCAGACTTTTTCTCGGGCTCCCTCCCGGCTAGCTGCGGTGCGCCAGCCCCTTCAGGCTGTGTTCACGCAGCCAACCCCAGTCCTCTCCCTGGGATCCGACCGAAGCCCGCACCTCAGCTCCCAGCCCCCGCCCGCCCCGGCAGGTGAGCAGACAAGCCTCTCGGGCTGGTGAGTGCTGCTCGGCGCCGAGCCTCTGTGCGGGAATCTCTCCGTTTTTCCCTCTGCATCCCTGTTGCTGTGGGATCCGCGCTGATAGCCGCGGCTCGCGCCCGTCTCTGGAGCTCGTTTAGGCGGCGCTCTGAATCCCCTCTCCTTGCGCGCCGCGAAACAAAGAGGCAAGAAAAAGTCTCTTGCCTCTTCGGCAGCTGCAGTCTTTTTCCCGGACTCCCTCCCGGCTAACACCGAAGCCCGAGCCCCAGCTCCCAGCCCCCGCCCGCCCCGGCGGCTGAGCAGACAAGCCTCTCGGGCTGGTGAGTGCTGGTCGGCACCGCTCCTCTGTGCGGGAATCTCTCCGCTTTGCCCTCCGCACCACTGTGGCTGCGCTCTCCTCCGTGGCTCTGAAGCTTCCCCCCTCTGCTACCCGCAGTCTCTGCCCACGAAGGGGCTTCCTAGTGTGTGGAAACCTTTCCTCCTTCACAGCTCCCTCCCACTGGTGCAGGTCCCGTCCCTATTCTTTTGTCTCTGTTATTTCTTTTTTCTTTTGCCCTACCCAAGTACGTGGGGATTTTCTTGCCTTTTGGGAGGTCTGACGTCTTCTGCCAGCGCTCAGTGGGTGTTCTGTAGGAGCAGTTCCATGTGTAGATGTATTTCTCATGTATCTGTGGGGAGGAAGGTGATCTCCGCGTCTTACTCTTCCGCCATCTTGCCCCTCCCTCCCTCTTCCTTCTTAATGGAATATAAAATAATGGTGTATCTTACAGCTCATTCAATAGAAAATGGTAGTCCAAGGAAGCTCTGTGCATGGCTGGTATGGCAGATATTACTAGCTATTCACCAAAATAACTAGTTTCATCCTCTTCCTGAGTATATAGTTAGATTACATTTCTCAGCCTCTCTTACAATTAAATATGGCCATGTGCCTGACATCTAGCCCAAGATACGTGAGTTAAAATCAAGTGCACCATCTCCGGGGGCTAGCTCATAAAACCCTCTGATACATCCTTCTCTTTCCCCCTTTCCCCTAAGGTTCTCCAGGGCACCCTCAGAAGCAACGTGTTAAAGAAGGCATAGGCTTGATCAGCTCTGTCGCTGAAGGACTACGTGAAACAGAATGCCCCCTCAAAGACACATACTCACATTCCCCAATCCAAACACCACCACCACCACCACCACTCCTCCACTGATACCAATTACAAACACCCACAGTGGACTGTTAAGTAAACTAGAAATAAACTTTTATCAGGTTAAGCCACTGAACTTGAGGGTTACTTTGTTAAAGCAGTTAGTGGTAGCCAAACAGTTGGTTTTCACATTTGAAATTATAAAGTTCAAGCAGAATGGTGAACCAGATAGCTCCAAGCTCTCATCTGCCCAAATAAACACTGAAAACAACAGGCAGAAACTGTCTGAACCAACTTTGTTGAAATTCTGGAAAACAGTCTAAGGTTTACAGAAGCCAAGCAAACACCCAATCAAGAAAATCCCATCTTCAAAAGAGACTTTTTAAAGTATTTTTACTCATCCTTGCCCTACACCCTCCCCAGCACAACAGCAGTCTTGGTGTTGAAGCAGTAGCAGTGGTTGCCAGTTCCCTCCTGTGAACCAGGAGAGAAGACCTTATCTGCAAATTATTGTGTAAGTCTGTTCTCACCTATCTGGGGATACTTGAAGAACTGATGGAAGGCACTCATCCCTACTTCACCTAACTCAAAATTAAGATGGAAAAATCATCAGGCAGTGCTCATAAAAGAGCTCATAAAAGCTCTAGGCAACTGCAGACTCACAGACACCTGGGACAAGATTACGGGCAGACATAGACTATACAATGCCCAAGGAGAAGATACGGTAAGGCTCTTTAGGAAATAAGGACATTCAAAAGCAGCCATGTATACAGGGGAATTTAGAAAGTCATGTGCATGTCTAGACAGGATACATGCTCAGAAAAGAGCTGAGAAGACCTTAAGCTTGTATCTCAAGATAATCCTTAGATTCAGAGGAGGCCTAGCTATGTGCTGAAGGAATGTCCCAGCACTGAGCCGGAAGAACTCCTGAGGAAACATCTGTAAAACCCTGAGGAAGACAAAGTAAACAAAGAGAGACTTTGGGACTTCCCTGGTGGTCCAGTGGTTAAGACTTCACCTTCCAATGCAGGGGATGTGGGTTCGATCCCTGGTTGGGGAGCTAAGATCCCACATGCCTCACAGCCAAAAAACCAAAACATAAAACGGAAGCAATACTGTAACAAATTCAATAAAGACTTTAAAAATGGTCCATGTCAAAAAAAATCTAAATAAATAAATATCAAATCAATAATCTAATTTTATACATTAAGAAACTTAAAAAAAAAAAAAAAAGAACAAGCTAAACACAAAGCTACCAGACGAAAGGAGGTAGTAAAGACTAGTGGAGATAAATAAAATAAAATAGAGACTAGAAAAACAATTTAAAAAGATCAACAAAACTAAGGGCTGGCTTTTTGAAAAGATAAAGCTGACAAACCTTTAGCTGTATTAAGAGGAAAAAAAGACTAAAATTTCTAAAATCAGAAATATAAGTAGGGACGTGATTACAAATTTCACATACATAAAAAGGATTATAAGGGGATACTACGAACAATTACACACTAACAAATTGGATAATCTAGATGAAATGGACAAATACCTAGAAATACCTACCAAAACTAATTCATAAAGAAATAGAAAATCTGAATAGACCTATAATAAGGAGATTGAATCAGTTTCAAAAACCTTCTAACATAAAAAGCCCAGGACTAGAGGGCATCATTGGTGAATTCCACCAAACATTTAAAGAAGAATTAACACCAATCCTCAAACTCTTCCGAAAAAATTGAAGAGGACGGGACACTTCCTAACTCATTCTATATAACCAGCCTTACTGAATACCAAAGCCAAAAAAAGACACTACTAGAAAACTACAGCCAATATCCCTTGTGAATAACTATGCAAAACTCTTCAACAAAACACAAACTGAATTCAGCAGCAGCTTAAAGGGAATATACACCTATGAATTGGAAAGGAAGAAGTAAAATTATCTCTGTTCCCAGATAACATGATCATATGTGTAGAAAACCCAAAATATTATTAGCTTGAATTCAACAAAGTTACAAGATACAAAATCAACACACCAAGTTCAGTTGCATTTCTATGTACCAGGAATGAACAATTGATAAGGAAATTAAGAAAACAATTCCATTTACAATAGCATCAAAAAGAATAAAATACTTAGTAATAAACTTAACCAATGAGGTGAAAGACCTGTACAATGAAAATTCCAAAACATTGCTGAAATAAATTATTCTTTATATTTTATTATTATTAAAAAAAAAAAAAGAAAATAACAAGCATTGGCAAGAATGTAGAGGAGTCCCTGTGCATTGCTAATGGGAATGTAAAATGGTACAGCTGCTGTGGAAAACAGTTTTGTGGTTCCTCAAAAAGTTAAATGTAAAATTACCAAATAATCTAGCAATTCCACTCCTAGTTATATACCCAAAAGAACTGAAAACAGAGACTCGAACAGATACTGGTACATCAAAGTTTACAGCAGCATTATTCATAGTAGCCAAAAGGTGGAAACCCCAATGTCTATCAACAGATGAATGAATAAACAAAATGTGGCATACATATATAGTGGAATACTACCCAACCTTAAAAAAGAATGAAATTGGAATACACACCACAATATGGATGAACCTAGAAAGCATTATACTAAGTGAAATAAGCCAGACATAAGAGACAAATATTGTATGATTGTACTTACAGGAAGTCTAGAACAGGCAAATTTATAGAGACAGAAAACAGAATAGACATTACCAGAAGCTGGGTGAGAGAGGAAAATGGGTAGTTATTTTGTAATGGGTACAGAGTTTCTAGTTGGGAAGGTGAAAATGTCTTGGAAGTGGGTACTGATGATGATTTTGGAAATGGGTACTGATGATGACTGTAAATGTACTTAAAACCACTGAACTGTTAAAATTAAAATGGTTAAACAGATTTTAAACATGCTTTAGAACCAAGTCAAGTTACCATAAATTTGAACGAGTTACTTAGCTGAGATAAGCATATGTCTAGTAAACTGCTAGGTATGCATTGTTATCTCTGTCCCGCCTCTTACCACCTGCATAAGAGGAAGAATTTCAGAGACTACAGAGGATAGAATATTTTTTGTATTTGTCGAAGACACTCATAAGTATGGTTAAATTCGGTATTCTTATGAGTCATATAATTTCTACTATCATTAAAATAACCAAGATGTCAGGTACTGGGTATCTGCATCCAAGTACACCTGTTATTTTAATAATCAGGTAAGATAAATATCTCCAGCCCCCATCCTATCTATATTCTTTAAGGATGGATGGATTCTGTCCTTACATAGGGACTGACTTCCTGCCGTATTGCTGGAGCTTCTTGCTCTCCACCATTTCTCCTCACATCTTCTTTTCCTTTTGTTCCTATATCCTTCACACTTCTCTCTCACGCTGCCCAAGAAACTCAAAATTCCCCTCTGCTTTTGTCTTTTCTTTCTAGACTTCTCATATCCACAAAGGTTCAAGATATTTCCCTCAACTAAAAGTCATCTCTTCTGATGTATGAATTATGCTATTCCCTTAGTATGTGAAAGCTGTTCAGTCAAATCTGGTTTTAAACAAAAATTTTTTCCCTTTCAATGACATTAGAATTCACATACACCAATGGCCAGAAATTTTATTAGCTTGTTATTTACTCTTACAAAGTGCTAAATAACAACAAAAAAATTTAGAAATTTTAAAATACTAGCCTTTAATTCAGAAAGTATCTTCAGTTTTAGATGCCATCTTCTCTCAAATCTAACAGTACAAGTTTCAAAATTCTTAAAAACAATGTACAAGCACTCACAGAGGAAACAAAAAAGTAGTGCCTGATGTTTCCAAATAACCGACTGTCTTAAAAATATTTTTCCTTGACCAGTTGTAACTCTATTTAGCACACTTACCACAAACTACTAAGTGGATTTGTACACAAAGACCTCCACTAGACCCTATAAAATAAAATTCCAAAACAGTCACAATTTCTACCTTCTAAAGCAGACAGTCCAAATTCAAACAAACTGTACATGTATTTACAGTTACAAGCATAGGAAAAAAATCTACTTTCTATTATACACTGGCTATGAGCACAGATATGAGTAGGAGTCACAAGAAGTTTCATGCAAGAGGAAGGTGCATTCTATAATAAGAGAAGGCTTTGGAGCTATGTAGACGCACTGATGTCCTCTCTCAATTAGTTCTCCTCACAACCTTAAGAAGGAAAAACAAACAGCCCCAATGGGGTAACTAACATATGAGGAGACAAGTTTAGGGAGGTCACAGGTTCTTTGACTAGGGTATATAACAGCAGAATTGGGATTTGATGACAGACACGTTTAATCCCAAAACCTGTGCATTCCCAGAGTTAACACAGAAGATACATATACTTATCAAAATAATAAAAATCACTCCCATTATTACACACCTGATGGGTATATAACAGTAAGCCTCAATTTATACAGAAATAAACAAAACAAAACAAAACAAAACCCTGAAAGTTTTTACCCCAACAGAATCACTAATACAGGAGAAGTATAAAATTTGGAAAATCTCTAACTCTGTTATTTTCATGTGGCAGACACAATCTCAAATCTAAGTTTAATGGGAGACTCACCTCTATGTTGGGATAGTCTGGATTCTTAAAAAACTGAATATATCCTAATCCAATCTCTAGGGAACAACTAGCAATCTGAAATCCATGGCTCGCCCTGGACCTAGACCAAACTAAACCGTAATATTTCCAAACCTCCAAAGGCTCATATATCTTCTGCCCTGGCATGCATATGGCCAGGCATATGGACTTTTATTGAACTTTATTATCTATATTTGTTACTTGTTTCATCAGTAATTCTCAACTTGGTTCTAAATCAAAGGCTTCAATAAAACGGTAAACTATATTCAAATCCTTGTTTTGAATACTTACATGAAAATGGAACAACTAAATATTTGAAAAAAGAAGACAAGACTTTATAAAGACTCTTTTATACAGAAAGACAAGGTGGGGATGGGGGTGGGGAGAAAGGAAAAGGTTGGCTTTGGCTACCACCAGTCTATAACCTATCTCAAAGTATCTGTCTGCACTGACCAAAATGTATTTAAGTAAAACCATATTTTCTAGTATAATTCATTTAATGGGTTAAAAAGAAAACTAACACAATCTGTGGTGAAGTTACAGACTTAACAAAATAACACAGAAAGAACTTCTCATCTTGCGTTTTCAACACTGGGTCATCTTGATATGTATCAAAAAAAAAAGGTGTTTGATTTTTGTTTCTACATTATTTTAAAAACAAGCTTAAATACAAGGACAATTTACATAGCACTTGGTACATGATGCAATGTACGATAAAACTTATTTATGTGTTGTTAAAATAGTGTTGGAAAACAGTTTAAAAGACCAAGAGTGAGATAAAGGCAGAGGAAAAACAAAACCATGCAGTGAATTATGAATCACTGTATGTTCTTTTCTTCATATTCTTTTTTCTCTATTTTAGAAGCTAACCTTACTTCACAAATGTTTGACTAAACCAATGTTCACACCTTCACACAAAATATCATTACACAAAAATTTTTAATATTTTTATACATTAGAGTGAACGCTATTTATTCTCAAAATTCTCTTACTTAGCCTAATTCTTCCATGGGAAACCAAATTCTTTATCTGTAGCCAAGTTCTTTTTTGAAGCAAACCAACTAACTCAGTAAAGGGCTTAAACAGAATATAATACTAATACAATTTCTTACAATCGTTTTATGTGTCAAGAATCAATAATGCCAAAGTAAGTACATTTACAATGGTAATACCTTAAGATTTTTCTACACTTTAAAATCTTATTGTATAATAGGCTTAAGTTTCTACATTTACACTCATTTAACTTAAGTTCTGTTGACATTTAAGTTCACAGAAATTGAAATAACATTTAGTTACTAAGTACTACAAATAATAATACACAATGCTGATGAATACACATAAATTCTCATCCTTGTGTCAACTAGTTAAATATCTATATAGTAGTTCTGTAAAATCTTAATTGTAATTTATCATTAGGCTACCTAACTTTTAAAACAATAAAACCAACCTTGTATTACAGAGATGCAAAGTATTTATTACCTACATTAAAAAGCAACTGGATTAATTTCTAAACCCATTATTCCCACGTGAATCTTTACAATACAGTGAAGAAAAGGTGGGAAGACAGAAAATAATGCATGAAATACCATCAGGCAAATAGTTTATCATTTATTCAATTCACACAACAAATACTTACTGAACATCTACTGTGCACCAAGCATAATGCTAGATGCCAGAGATATAAAGGAGAGTTAAGACAGACAACATGGTCCCTATGTTCACAGTAATTAATCTTATAAGGATCTTGATCAGATAATCCTATGATTGAGTACATTAAAAACAAACTGATATTAATGCTGTATGAAAAGGATCATAGCTGTATGAAAGTATTTAATACAGGAAACTGTTCCAAAGTAAGGGTTCAGCGAAGACTCCAGACAGAATAGAAGGGTTTCAAGCTGGGAACTGAAAGCTGAGAAAAATTAACAAGGACATGGAGATAAAAACAACCAGATAAAGACCCAGTAGTAGGAAGGAGCACAATACATTCCAGAAAGAGAAAGGACAGTGCGGCTAGATGCAGAGACCAAGAAAGGGAGTGATATAAGAAGCCAAAAAGGAGAGGGGCCAGATCATAGAAGAATTCAGGTCATTTAGGATTTTAGTCTTTATCCTAGTCTACTTTTCACTTTTGGAGTGAAAAATGTCTGTTTCTAATATAAGTTCTACTTGTGCAACATCTTTACAGGTAATGGAAACTTCACAAATAATTGTTTGAAGAATACGCTAGAGTGGTCTTAAGTTACTTGAGGCAAAAATAGCTTTCTGTTTTTTTAATCAAATTCATTTGAAGATCATACAAGTGGGGGAAAAAAATCACCACCCGCTGAAAATAAATGACTTGTATCTAAAAAGTTGAGATGTTTTGCTCTGAGCTTTCTTCTGCTGCTACAGATTATTTTACTTTTAAAGTATAGTGCTCAAACTGAAAATAATATAAAAAGGGATCAATATCAGAAGACTATAATAGGAAACATTCCTTTCGAATTTTTATAAGCCTACTGAATTCCATCCTGTTATAAATACCATTTTCCTAACTATTCAGTCATTTTAAATTGTGGCCTGTCTTCCAACCAACAACATCAAATATTTAATAAAATAATGCAGTTAATATAGTTTAAAAATCTGCGGCAAAGCCCATCTCATCATAGTTACTAGAATTTTTTAATTTGTTTTACCCCTCTCCATATAATATTCAGCAACATAATTATATTCTTATTTCCTCATTCCTGGTGATTAATAAACATACTGACATTCAAAAAATAGTTACTGCTAATTTACTAAGGATAAAAATACTGGACTATGCACTGGGATTGAAATATGATTAAGATACTCTTTCTTTGATGATTTCTGAATATCAATATTCAACCTAGGACATAGGTAAAATATAACAAAATTCAAAACCCACATTGAAATAAGATCTCAATGTGATGGAGAGACTCAGCAATTTGGACTTAACTTATATTTCTTTGGTCAGCGATCACCTCTTATGAAAATCATTTAAAAGTAGAAATTAGTTTAAGAGACCAGAAGAGGCTGAGCTTCTAAGTTAACCAAAAGAAACAAAGATTACACACATGCCCCTAGTCAACCCAAATATCTCAAAATATTTCTATACACCTCAAAAAATGGAAATTCAGACTTACAAATACTTCACAGTTCAGATTTTCCTAGTTAAGTGTTTTCAAATGACCTATAAATCAGATTTGAATATTACATATAAGATATGAAATATGAAGTTTCTTTCTAAGTGACCCTTTTAATATTTTGTCATACCTGAATAAAATAGTTTTATAGTTTCCACTTAACTCACCTTCATCATTTATTATATTTTTCATCCCTTACTGTTCCATATAAACATTAAAAGTATAGATTCACAGTCAATCTAAACTTACAGCTATAGCTATTTTCTCTGATACCAACCAGTAAGAGAAAATTAGTGTGAGCATGGCAAAGTCATGCTTCTCTGAGTGGTATTCTAATAGAACCTCAGTGTGGAAAGTAGCAAAAGAGAACAGAACACATAACAAGTAAACCTGAGAAATGAACTTCTGTCCCTACAAAGAAGCAATGCCATCCTTCAATCATATCCATCCATCCATTGATATATCTATATCTATCTTTGCCTTTCTACTATATCCTAGGACTACATTTTAGTAATTGTATGTATTTGTACAGGCACTATACTTTAAATGAGGTATTCCCATTTAACGCATGTGGGGGGAGGCGGAATGGGGAAAGAGGAAGAGAAAGATTCAAAATGCCAGTCAAAACTTAAAGAGAAAGAACTCTTTGGCTACTTTTGGAGGATTTCAGGAAACCAACTCAATCCGAAAGCTGGTAAATAAAAGGAAATCTAGCATTTATTCTGCCTTTTCTGTATAAACTGTACTGCATGAAAACAAAAAAAGTTGATAAGGAAAAGTTTTTACAGAAGTCCAACTAATAAACGAAGGAGGAATGATAAAATTAGGATAACACTATTTTGCAACCCGTAATAAAATAATGGATCAATCGTCAATGGCTGCTAAATTCATGAGGGAAAAAGTTGATAGGGAACTTTACAAAGATTGGATTAGACCGACAGTAACTGAACCTAGCGATCAGTCTTATCACCACAGAGAGCGATCACCAGACATCATGCAAAAAGAAGGTACAATAATCTATAAAGTATTCTTTCAAAAAGAATTAAACCCAAGTCTGATCAGGCCTCTGAATTTAACTACCAGCTCATAAGAAACATAGGGGGACGGAGGAACACGCTAAATGACACAACAAAGATGCAATGAGCAAAATCCAAAATGTGAAAAATTCTGTAAGACAAATAACTTACTTTATTCAACAGATAAATTACAAGAGGGAAATAGGACAGAAAGAGAAGAAACTATAGATTAAAAGAGACGTAAGAAATATATCAGTATGTGAACCTTGTTTACTAGATCTTGACTCAAGCAAACCAACTGTACAAAAAAGCAAAACTCTTTATTAGACAATGAGAAAAATGTGAATACTAATTGGACATTTAATTACATTAAAGAATTAATTTTCTGATGTGAGAGTGCTGTGGTTATATTAAAACAACAAAAAAGTGTCCCTACCTTTTTAGAGATGCATGCATAGGCACACATACATATATTTACAGATAAAGTTGATAAGATATACAGGAATTGCTTTGAAACAGTCTGGCAGAAAGGTGCAGGGAGCACTGATATACATGAAATAAAACTGACCATCATTAACTGTTGAAACTGGGTGGCAGGCACAGAAAGGTTCATTACAGTATTCTATTTTTATATATGTTTTTAAATGCTCATTTTAAAGTTTGAAAAAAAATAAAGAAAAAAGAATTGTCCATTGTAGACTGTAACCTCTGAGGCATACTTATGTAACATACTGATTGAGCCCACCTACACATGAGGCACTATTCCAGTTGCTAGAGACACAGATACAATAGAGAGACAAGCATTTTAAAATTCCCTACAACACAGCAACTGACAAATGAAATAGAATTATTACAGAATTGCTAACACAGAGGAAGAAGTAATTAGAAGCATATAATTCCAGAGATTTACTAATAGTAGTTGACAAATATAAACATGAACGATAAGCAAATGGGGTTTTTTTTGGTAATCACCTCCCATTCTTTCCTCTGCTCATCCCTAGTTCTCCAATATTAAGAAAGTAGTAAATCAAAATAAAAATATTATCTACTTGCTTCCTCTTTTCTGCACATTGATTTTTATATTATTTGGCAATTTTTGGTTTCCTTTTGTTAAGACAGCTTAAAATTAAAATTATGACAAATACATCTGGCTACTACTCCTCTCGTTATTATTTAACTTTGTTACAATAAAATAACAAGAAGCATTTAATTAAAGTAAAAGAAAACTGAGCAAAGTTAAGAAAAAAACTTATTAAACAGTAGCTTGAGAACGTTCCATGTAATCATGAATATCAAGGCCATGACACATGGCCTTCTATAAAAACATAGGTAATAATGATAAACTACTAAATTTAAAATTGGCATGTTGTGCTAGCCCAATAAATACTATTCCTTTCCTACAAATCAGAAACTATATGACACAGAATTATAAACAGACTTCTTTTAAAACTTAGTTTGAAATCTCATACTTAAAAGATTAAACTATTATAAATATCAATACCTATTTATATACATATACATTTATAAGCAGTGGCTTAAACACTTCGAAATAAAATATAAAAATATAACTGTACAATTGTCCTTCATCATTTTTTAAAGATTTATATTTTTAAAGGGTCTTTCAAACTAATAAAATACTAAAACTCTCTTGACTAATATTTTAGTGTAATTGAGCACTGGGTAGGTAATGCTGCAAGAAAGCACTATGAAAGATATATATAACACAAAGAAATTAACAGATATTACTTATAGAATGAGTCATTCTATTTCATGAAAAAAAGAAGAGACCAGTCACCAATTTCCAGGTTACAATAGAGAGAAGCAAGTAACATTAGATGGAAATAAGACATTGTTTAATAGAAACACAATTTTAAGTACACCACCTAGTTCTTCATGAAGAACTTTCAAGTTCAAAAAAATATGAAGGAAAGAAACGAAATACAGAGAGCAGTTGTAAACCACTGTAAAGCTCATTTTGGGAGAAAGGATTAAATACACAGACTCTTGTTAGGGAATAACAATGTGAGGTGTTACTCAATGTATCGTCTCTGATTAGGCAGAAATATTTTGGGCTGTGGTTATCTCTGAAAATATCCAACTCCGAATTCTCTAACAACCCAGTTCAACCCTACACTCCCACGTGCTGAATATTCAAATAGAAGCTACCAACATAAAGGCCAAGCCTCTACACAGAGGTGAGCAGAACACTGGGCAATGCAGCCTGGGTATCACTATTGCTTTTTCAATTATTCTGGCAGCAACAGAAATCTACCTCTATTTCAGGAGACAAAATTTGTTAAAGATGATCATCAGGTATTGCATCCTTAGAAAATTGACCACCTAAAATAGCAATGAAGAAAGAAAATCAGATGAATGAAGCACAAGTGAAAGAGAGATTCACTTGCCACAAAAAGTGGAGCTGAAGTATTCAATATCAGTTTCTCATAAACTAAAGAATAAATAACAGACCCAACCATGAAGAGGCATATGGCCCTAGTTCAGTCAAGGCCCAGAAATCTGTCCTTTTGATTTATATTCTTTTCATTACACAGGGCTACCTTCTCTCAATGATGTCTTAATTAGCCTATTATTAAAACAACTGCATTTACTGAAGACACTGGGCAAGCAGGTCAGATGTGTACATCCCAATCAGCTTGTTCAGTGACCCCAATAGAACCTGGGATAGAGCCACTACCCCATTTGCCCAAGGTCACACATTTTTCCAGGCAGAGTTAGCTCTAAAAGAACTCACAGGCTTTGCTTTCCCAGAAAAACAAAATTCTCTCTAAAGCCCAAACACTCAGATAAGCATGTTCTCTTCACAGACACCAAAGGCTAATTTGGCTGCTGTTTCCCACAGATTTTGTCCACAGGAATTCCATGCTAGTCTTCTTGTTCTGGGTCCATAGTATACTCTACAGTTCCACCAATCTAAGACCACAACCTGAGAAATCAGAATGTCCTCAGTCCCTTTCATAAAATTATCTTTCTTTCGAAACATTTATGTATCCTAAAAAGCATCCTGTTTCTTCTTAAATTTCACATTCAGACTATTAACACCAATGAGTGTTCATTCAAAGATAACATATTAAACTTCTATTAAATCTATTATGTTGTTTTTATAACTGTTTCCATAAACCTTTTCAATACTTAACAGTTCATTTATATGCTAACACATATATTTTCCGTCAAACTATCTAGAGTCTCATCAAACCGTAAAAACTTTGAGAGTAAATTTTACCATACAAATACTTTACCAATAGCACATCATACAAAATATATACTCTTCTTTAAATTATGTGAAATGTTATTTGGTTTTTCTCTATTCTTCCTAATATACTATCTTTCAACTGTATCCAATCCTGAAAATAACTTGAAGAAATGCAATATATATGAACCAAATCAAAACAAACTCAAAAGGCCATCTCACTAAAGCAACATATCCTTAATATCATTTGCTCCAACAACTACTGCAGAATAGTTTTTTAAAAGTATCTATAAAATAGTACCATAACATAAATGTGGTATACCTCCAAACATGAATTATGTTAAAACAATTTCTTAAGTTTAAATAACACAGAGTAGATTGCTAAAAGCAATTAAATGACAACCAATTATTTCATATAGCAAAAATGACATCTCTTTATTAAATGCCAGGTATTCAATTCTATCAACAATTGTCCTGCAGAAGTCATAAATAAATGAGAACAGTATCTACCTGAAAAATGTTCTGAGAAACTTACCATCATTTTGGCTCTTGCCCTTCATCTCCTCTTTCCATGATGGGATGGTGTTCAAGGGAACATAGTCCCTTAGGTATTCTTTGCGTCTCTCCTCTACGGTCATCTTCAGCAAACGTTCTTGCAAAATAAAAGCAGAATCTCCATTTGTATTTAACTTTTAAGTTCAGAAATTATTTTACAATTTAAATATTAACCACGTTAAACTAACCAAAGAATTGGTGTGGGCTTGAAGAATACCAAAATCAAATCTAATGACTCCGTATTTGAGTGTTAAAAGGTGTCAAATTGATACTATATTAGTAGGGGGAAAAATAAGATCTAACCCTGATGAGGAAGACATTCTTGTGATAGTCCAAGAAAGAAGTAAACTCTTTCAAACATCTACTGACAGTCTGCTATGTGCCAGGTGATATGTTTATACACTGCAGGTACAAAGGTGACCTTTAACTTTGAGGCGTTCACAAGACAAAAGAGGATATGGATAAGACAAAAAATAATAGCTACATAAATAAAATACAAAATCCTAAGACAAATAAGTACAAATGCTAACAGCACAAGAAAAGCAGCCACCAAGATATTTCCTTAATTCTACAATGCCATCAACAATAAAAGTGCCCTTTCAATTAATAATACCATTGTGGAGGTGATATAAACAATACTTTAAGTATAAATCTTGATTATAAGATTAAAACATCTTAAACACTTAGAAGTAACAATAGTTGATGTTGTTTATAAAGAACGCACTATGTGCCAGGTACTTCACATGTACAATTTTATTAAAATAATCTTCCCAACACTCAGCAAAACTGATAGTATTATTATCCTGATTTTGCAGATAGAGAAATGAAGCACATCAAAGTTCAGTAGTTTGTCCAAAGCAAGAGAGCTTTCCATTAAAATCCACTCAGATATCTCCATTAGTAAAAAACTATAGCCTATACCGTTAGCCACTATACTGTACTACCTTCTCAAGAAAAGCTCCCCAAAGGAGGTGACATGTACGCTCGTTCCTGAAGGACAGGTAGAATTCTGCCATGAAGAGGTAAGAAATAAGGATATTTCAGACTAGTACAGCAATGTAAACAAAGATAAGGAGATACGAATAGTTTAATGAAGCTGCAAGATATGTTACGAGGAGGGAAAGCGGCCACAGAATTGAAAAGTAACTAGAAACATAAATTAAAACAAAAATGTACAGGAATCTGTATACTATGCCGAGCCGTTTAATCTTATCCTATAAAGTACACCACTAATATTCAAAGTTAACTATTCATATCCTAGAAGGTACATAAAACGATCCACTAGGATACTGGGGAAAAAAACTAAAAAATTCTATTTATTTCTAACCTAAGGAAATAAATTAGGTTTATTTACAAATAAATTAAGATTTTCTAATATTCAATATATAAACTGACACTGGCAACCTCACTCATTCTGTATGTCAGCTGTCATGTATCATGTATTTACCAAAGGTCGCCACAATGTAGAGCAATTGACAGTCATACTCTCACTCTCCAATTCTCTTTCAGCATATTACAAAGTACTGTAGTTTAGATGAATGGATTTAAGGACAGTATCTAGTTTTAGGTAATCTAACCCTCAAAAAATAAGCACTTTAAAAGATTCTTTCACAGAAATAAACTGCAGAAAGTATTAATGTAAGCTCAAGTGAAATAATCACTTTAAAAGATTCTTTCACAGAAATAAACTGCAGAAAGTATTAAGGTAAGCACAAGTGAAAAAATGTTGGGCAACCAACATTTCTCCCTGCTCCTAGAACTGGCTTTTCTTCAGCCACAATAGGAGATCAAAAAAAAAGATTTTCATCGGATGTGATATATTCAAATCACAATACTACAATACTCAACACTATATTGAATTTAAGATGCCTAGGCCATTCAAGTTGAAAACAAGAATCTGGAACTCAGGAAAGATCTAGCCTAGAGATTTGGAAATTATAACCTAAAATTCTAGGCCTACAGGAAATTCATTGGAGAGGGTAAGACAGGGGACCAAACCTCAAACAAACAACATTTAGGGAGTGAACACAAAGAGGAAAAAAAATGAAATAAAACTTAGATGTCACTGAGGGTACAAGGTGAATCAGGGCCCCACTGATGTGGAAACCAGCAGAGAAAAGATTTTTAACGAGGAGAAAAGGGGAAATCTTGTCAATTGCTACAGGAAGATCAGAAAGAATTAAAATTAATAAGCCATTGGTTTTTACCAACTGGGTCAAGAACAACACTGAAAAGAGAACAAAATGGTTAACAGAGCTGTGTGGATTCTAACACCAAATCATGTAAATCTATGTGATCTTGTATTACTTAATCTCTCTATGGCTCAGTTTCTTTTTCAGGTAGTTGGTAGGTATTATTCCCAACTTACAGATGAGGCAACTAAGACAGAGAGGTTGAATAACTTACCTAAGGTTCCACAGCTAGTAAGCAGTACAACTAGGATTCAAACCCAGGCAGACGGTGTTCTAAGCTCTTGACCTTAAAATACACTACCTCACAGGGTTGTTGTGAGAATTAAATGAGATAATCCAAGTAAGTTACTTAAAATAGTGCTGGGCACACAAACAGGACTCAAATAGTAACTATTTTTATATTAGTACCATCATCATTGTTATTACTGAATGATTTTAGGAACATTAGTTTCCTTGGAGCATAACTTGAGATCCAGGAGATTTTGAGGGACTGAGGAAAAGAAGGAAAGTGAGAACAGCAACTCCAAGGTGAAGCCCTGTGGAAGGAAGGCTACCTTCCTTGATCGTTGTTATAGGATGAGGAGAGGAACCCAAAGACACTGAGAAACTAAACATACCCAAAAGAGAATAAATGATAGTACAAGATATCAAATAATACAGATGAGATAAAGGGCACAAGCAGAGGGGTTAATCCTTAGAAACAAAGATGAAAAGTGCTTCCTCTAAAAAAGGAAGAAAGCTGAAAGAACAACAGACATGTAAAGAAACAAAAGAGACTACAGAGAAAAATGTTAGGGCTGTTCATGTTATATGACATGTATTTTCTCCATGAATTAAAAGGCAATGTCATCTGTTTAGTATAGGAACTTAAGGTCTTGATGAAATAGGAAACTTGAAGGGAATGGCAAATTTGAAATAATCACACAGAGGAGGAAAAGTGATGACTAGTGTTTACCAAAGCACTACTAAAAAAGCTCAGATCACTAATATGGAAATACAGCAATATCAACGATCAGGATGAAAGATATTACGGAGCAACTTGTACTTTCAGTAAGTGTCAGAAGTACATATGGGAATGCAACCTGGCCTCTGTCATTCCATTTACTTAAAAGTTTAAGTGTGGACACTTAGGAAAAAAACAAGATGAATAATAAGACAATAAGGTAAAACACTGAGATAATTTAACTTTCAGTACTTGAAATGATAATACACATTGAGTGGTTTTGAATTAGGGCACAAAATATTAAATCAACACCATTTATTTAACCTATGTGGACTTGAGAATTCCTTAGTTATTTAAACGATGAAACATACTGGGGGGCACAGTCATATATATAGTTTCTTCAGCTTTACACAAAACTTTTCCTTAAAGAATGTTTCACCTTTGCAGATGTACTTATTAGATGGTATACTGAGTTAAAATATGTTTACAGAATGCCTTGACATTTCAATGAGGTGGGTAAGCCTTCCTTTAGATTTAAATAACAGTTACAAAAATACGATACCACCCTCTCCAGTACAATTCAGAAAAAGGTCACGCTTTCCATCAGCTTCTTAATACTAACTACTGTCCTGGAAATCCTCACCTCCTTCTTGATGGTATAACATATGTATATATATATGTTTATTGAAGTATAGTTGATTTACAATATTATACTTTACTAAATATTCCAAAAATAGATATCCTGATAAGACGCTGACACTTACACTAAAAAGTCTTCAAGTCACAATAACTTTCTCTTTTAATGCAAAAATAGGTTAGTTTTGGACAAGAGAAAAATTTACTTTGTTAACTGCCTTCTTTAATTGTGCATTTGCTTCTCTGTTTAGATAATATTAATTTGGTAATATTTTCCCCTATTATTAGAAGTAAAAGAAGAAAAAAAAAATCAAGACATTAAAGTTTTAAAAATGCTTGCTTATGAAAGTCCAACAGTGTAGATGTTAAATGAAGGAACCATTACAAAATTGTTACTTTAGGAACATTATTATGACAGAAAAATATAATAGTTCTTAAGTAAGCTATAATTTCATCAATTATTCATGTATTGAAAACAATCTCCATGTTTTCCACTATTTTTCCTTCATTATTATCAATAATACAAACCTAACATTTCAAGGCCATCAATAAAAATGGGCATAAAAGATTTTTCAGTGCTTACAAGGTGAATCCTTGTTGAAACTCAAATAACTTCTATTGCGAAAACAAAGCAAAACTATTTTACGCTACTTCATATATCAGCCTATTATTCTCAACAGCACTTGTTTTGCGACACCAAAATTTAGTTCTATATATGTCCATAATCATTAAAACATAATTAAATGGCATACAGTCTGTCAACACTTAAAGACCATTTTAATTGGGTCATTCAGTTATGCTATGTTAAATCTTCCCAGTAGTTAATGTGAAAAAAAGTCCGTCCTCATCCCCTTCTTCATGCATTGTTTTAAGTAGGCCCCTACATAAAGGATTTTTTTTCCCATATTCATTCCCTTTCTTTCATCCACTGTTTGGCCTTATTTATAAAGACCAGCAGTTGCAGTAAGAATCCACAGATTTTAAAGAACTATTATCAAGGAAATTAACTTTCACTCTAGTCGCCCCTTTATCCTTGTTCTATAAAAAAGATGAGATACTTAGGAGAGATTTGCACTTCCCTCACTCGACCTCACTCCTGATACACAGCAGTAGCAGTGCGAATACTTTTTACTACATTTCTGTACAATCAGCTGCTAAAGAATTTTTTTTAAAAAAGAAAAAAAAAAGGAAAGAAAAAGGAAGGAAGGAGAAAGAAGAAAGAAAGAAAGAAAAGAAAAGAAAAAAGAAAAAACTACAGAGACTCAAGTTTTACCTTAGAATATTACCTAACTATGATGTCAGAGAAAAACAGGGAGGGAGATGGAGAAACGACGGTTGGGTCGCACACCTCTGTGTCTCATCGACATCAGCGTCACCGTCAACCTGGCTGATCTGGATAAGCTTTGATCGGCACGAAACTCAGGGATGGGCTCGTTCACAGAGAGCGACATCAGTCTCACACTCTTACTCGGAGCAACTTCAGACTATGAATGGGGATGGAATCTAGAGAAAGTCACTGCAGAGAAAAGCCCATTCTCTGACTGCACTTAGCCTCGCGGACAAGACCGGCTCGTTTTAGGTTCCCCTAGAGAGCCAGGTTCCAAAAGTCACACTGCGGCGCAGAAGCAGGGGCCCTGGCTGAACACCCGAAGGTGGGGACGCCCAGCCAGCGGATGGGCAGGAGACAGGGGACAGAGGCGAGGGGTGAACGTCTGAGGCTCGGCGGGCGGGGAGAAGCAGCAGCAGCTGCAGCCGGGGTGCCAGCTGGCGGGCACGTATCCGCGGGACACCCGGGCCGGGAGTCCGAAAGTCCCAGCTGGGGTCCGGGGACAGAGTACGGGGCCCTGAACAAGTTGTACGGAGCCCGCGGGCCACCGCGCGGCGGTCCGCGCCGCTAGCGGGACGAAGGTGACCGGGCGCGGCGGGCGGTAGAGACGGGCGTGCGCCCACACGTGCGCTAGCGGCAGGTACCCGGGGGCGGCGCGTGCACGCCGGCGTGCGCGCGCGTACGCGCGTGTGTACACACGGACCCGCCAGGGAGGCGGCGCCAGGGAGGCGGCACCGGCCAGCCGGGCGCGAGGCGGGAGCGGGGCGGAGGGCGCCGCGGCACACACAGCCCTGACTCCCGTCCCCACCCCACCCCACCCCCGCCCCCCGGGACTCGACGGGTCGGTTACCTTTCTCCTCTCTCCACACCTTTTTCTTCTTGTTGCTGGGGTACATGTTGCTGTGGGGGTGGCTGGCTTTAAGCTGCAAGTTCCCCAGGCTCACGGGCAAACAGGGTGTATGCGGAGCAGGAGGGGTGGGAGGGGGCGCTCGGGAAGGAAAAAGTGGAAGAGGCTCCGGGTCCCGCGCCGCTCGTCGCTCTCCAGTCGCCGCCCTCCTCCCTCAGCACGCACTCGGTTCCGGCTCCCACCCGCCTCAGCCCCGCGACCGCCACCACAGCAGCACCTCAGAGCCTGTCAACTAGGTCACGCCTCGCGCTAACCTAACACCCGCGCAGGCCCCGCCTCCCAGCCGCTAGCCAGCGCCGCCTCCCATTGGCTGCACCGCCCGCCGCTCTCCGCGTTCCAGCTACCGCGCGCCCCGACTTCGGCCCCAGGGCGCACGCGCAGGCGCAGGCTCGGGCCCGACGCCGAGGACGTTGGGGAGCTGGAGAGGGCGGAGCCAGGGCTCGAGGGGGCTGGAGGTGGCTCACGATTGGGGCGGGGCGTGGGGCGGGGCGTGGGGAGGCCCCGCGGGAGCACCGTGAGGCGCTGGGAGAACCCGAGGGCGTGGCCTACAGGAAGGGCCAGGTGCGCCAGGTGATTGCGCGCTGACTGGGAAAAGCTGCTTCAGGGCCTGGAAGAAGTGGAAGTGGGAGGAGATGTGAGTCAACACGAATTGTATACTTTCACTGTCACCGCCCCGTCTGGACGGATTTTACCGGATAATCTGAAGCTTTCCTCTTGGTGGGCAAATATAACCGAAAGAAGTGAAAGGATTAGGAAATGGTTCCAGACCATATACAATCAGCTCCTTGACCTTGTAGTAAAAATTACGTATTTCACTCGACTCGGGTGAAGTCTGGAAAGAACAAAAGTAAACTGAACTACTCAAGGGTTTAAGAACCAGGAAGTAGTGGGCAACCAGAACCTTATACTGGAAACAGAAAGAAGTCACATCAAAGTAAGTTCAAGTGGGTGTTAACCAGAGCCCGTCATCTTATCGGTTTTATTCCCCCACCAGTTGCTTCAGTCAAGGCGCTAGTCTAAAGGGCTCGCTTGAATCTGGGCAATGCTAGTCTGCAGGTGATCTGAAAACCCGGTTCCGTTCGAGTCCACCACAGGAGTAGGGTGACCTAGAATTTAGAGGAAGTTTGGTAACCCCATGCCCAAATTTATGGTGTTTCTAAATATCAGACAAGGCTGATTTGGTGGATGTGGTGAATCCACATTTATTTGACAATTGGGGTGCTGTGTTATATGTGTTGTACTTAAGCCAGGTGTGTAAGAGCAAATAATTATTTGGAACACGTTTTTAATAATAAGAGGAAAAAAAGGAAGAAAGGGGGGGCTTAAGAATTGTAAAGAATGAAATGTTTTGAGTAACAGGACACTCTCATGAGGATGATTAATAACATAGTAAGATAATTTTGTTAATTTTGACATTGTTTCTGCTTCTGTTTTTCTTTTAATGCTGTGAAGTACATAAAAATTTGTTTGAGAGAAATAGGGAAAGCTTCAAGAAGGAAGTGACATTTGAGCTAATAATGAAAATATGCACTCATTTGTTGGCAGTGGAAATAAAAGCGGGACTCTAAGGCACATTACCAAGGTAGAATCAATAAAAATTGGTAATGAAATAGATTTTGGGAAGAGAATAAGAAAGAGAAAGAATCTAGGGTTTCACGGTATAGTTGAGGAAAATAGCAATATTAATAATATTTGTCAATACAGGAGCAGTTTCAGATTTCACGGGAAAGATATTGAGTCCTTAGTTAGAAATGCAAAATGTAAGGTGTGCAGGAAAGTGCATTATACTGGGCACCTTCTCTTCTGTTACAACAGAGAAGCTGTTTCCACCCCAACCCAGAGCCAGTCCTTCCACCTGTGCTTTCTTTCTTTTTTTTTTAATAAGTTTATTTATTTATTTATTTGTTTATTTATTTATTATTTTTGGCTGCATTGGGTCTTTGTTGCTGTGCGCGGGCTTTCTCTAGTTGCGGCGAGCGGGGGCTACTCTTTGTTGCGGTGCGCAAGCTTCTCGTTGCGGTTGCTTCTCTTGTTGCGGAGCACAGGCGCTAGGCGTGCGGGCTTCAGTAGTTGTGCCACATGGGTTCAGTAGTTGTGGCTCGCGGGCTCTAGAGCGCAGGCTCAGTAGTTGTGTTGCACAGGCTTGCAGCATGTGGGATCTTCCCGGACCAGGGCTCAAACCCGTGTCCTCTGCATTAGCAGGCAGATTCTTAACCACTGCGCCACCAGGGAAGTCCCCCACCTGTGCTTTCTTAGAAGCACTGCACTACTGATTATCCTTTATCTCATGTTGACTCAAAGAACTGGGACCATCCATCAACTTTTAAACTTTCTCAGATTTCTCCCATGTTAAAATAAATAAAATAAAAATAAATACAAATGCCTCCTGTGATCCCACACTCCTACTGCTAAGGGGAGTTACTTTCCAAAGTAACTTCCTCCTTTCCAAAATGTTGTGTCAATTTTCTTGTATCCCACTTTCTGCTCTTCAGTCCACTCTAATCTGGGTTCTATCCTATAAATAAACTGAAACGGCTGTTACTAAGATAATCAATGGCCTTCATGTGATATTTAATGGACATTTTTCAGTCTTCCTCTTACAAGATCTCTCAGCAGCATTTAATAGTATTAACCTCTTATTCCTCCTGACAGCATTCTTTTCCTTTAATTTCATCAGCCTTTTGAGTTTCCTCCTGTCTGGTCATTCCTTTAGAGCCTCCTTTGTTGGCCCATCTTCCTTTTCAGCCATTACATTTTGGAGTTCATTCTTTGAATAATTTCATCCATATTCATGGCTTCAGTTATAACTATAATTCTCAACCAGGGGCAATTCTGCCTCCCTTGGGGACATTGGCAATGTCTGGAGACATTTTTGGTTGTCACACCTGAGAGAAAAATGCTACTGGCATTGAGTGAATGTAAACCAAGGATTCTGCTAAGCATCCTACGATGCACAGGACAGTCCCCTGCAATAAAGAATGTCAATACCGCTGAGGTTGGAAAATCCTGAGTTACATCAATGACTCCCAAATTTATTAACTACAGGAAAGTTTTCTTACCCCTCTGCCCTGAATCTAGAGTTATCTTGTCAAATGTGATCAGATCATTTTACTGTTGTAAATCATTCAGTGACTTTGTGGTGGACTTTACCATGGATTGAACTGAGTTCCCCCAAAATTCATATAGCCCACAATGTGCTTATATCTGGATATAGGGTCTTTAGGAGGTAATTATGGTTAACTGAGGTCATAAGGGTGGGGCCCTAATCCAGTAGGACTGTGGCCTTATAAAAAGGAGAAGAGTTCACACTCTCTCTCTCTCTCCCCTTCCCTCTGACTCCCCCATTCTAACTCCACTGTCCCCCATCATGTAAAGACCCAGTGAGAAGGCAGCCATCTGCAAACCAGGAAGAGAGCCTTCACAAGAAGCAGACCATGCTGTACCCTGATCATGGACTTCCAGCATCCAGAACTGTGAGAAAACTAACTTCTGTTGTTTAAGCCGCCCAGCGTATGGTATTTTGTTATGGCAGCCCAAGGTGACTAACACAGTCTTATAAAAACTGAATCATTTAGGAGTGACCATCACCTACCAATTCTGCTTTACCTTATACCATGCTCCACCCCCACCACCCATCTCTGATTCCAACCATAGCAGCCCTTAGAGCTTTTCAGTTCCTTGAACATATCTTATTCTCACCACATGGCCTTTTCACATGTTTATCACTATACCTAGGACATGTTTTGCTTAGTTAACCCATTCTCATTCTTCAGAGTTTAGCTGGCAAAATTCACTCCCTGGCAAAGCCCTTCCTGATTCTGACCCCACCTGACCTCTACGTACAGCTTCCTCTTCTGTGTCCTCAGTACTCATTCATTTTCCTATAAAGCACTTTTTATAGTTTTTAATTATACATTTATTTTTGTGATTATTTTATTAATATTTGCCTTTCACTCTAGACTTACAAACTCTCTGAGGACGGGAAACATATCTTGTTGCTCACTATCCACAGAAAATGCACAATGCTTGGCACATAATAAAAATTTATTGAATAAATGAAAGTTAAGTGAGCATCCGTAGAGAAATGCTGGCAAAACTAAGGGAGAGCACATGACACCAAAATGGGAGACCCTAATTTAATGCGAAGACCAAGAGAGGAACTAACAAATAAAATTAATGAACACCTCAAAGAGTATTACCATTCATCTTTAGCATATAGCAGATTTTCAACACGTAAATGAATGAGGCAGAGAGTGGTAGAAGAAGAATGAGAAGTTGTGTTCAAAAGTGTAAAAAAGTAACTGCAATTCAATTTTCAGAGAAACCAATAATATGTTTTCAAGAAGATGTTTATGGTCAGAAATGTCAGATGTCTCACAGAGATCAAGTAGGATAAGAACTGAGAAAAGATAATTGGTTTTATAGTCTATGTAAATTAGTGAAAATAAAAACAAGTAGCTGAAGAATAAGTGAGAGGCAACAAGCCAGAAGCAGTGATTAAGGAGTATTCTTTCAAGATGTTTAGAGGCTAAGGGATAAGTAGAAAAGATAGCAGTAGCAAGGATACGAGAGTCAAGGGAAAATTTTTCTAGGAGAGGTGGAATGAAGAGTTTTTAAATTAAGAAGAAGATTGGTACAAAAATATTGAAACAAAAAGAGAAAGAGAAAGAGAAAAAGAGATAGAAAGAGAGAAGAGAAAAGAACAAATGTTAGATAGAGTGAAGTACCAGAGAAAGTAAATGTGGATAGAATCAAAAGTGAGAGAAGTTTGGATTTAGAATATAGGAAGTGCATTTCATCTTTTGGGATGAATTAGGAAAAAAAGAACAGATGGAGATTCAAAAATGTTTTTTTAATAAAAAGGAAGGAAGTCGAGGCAATATAGGTCAAATGGCCTCAGTTTCTGTGAAAATAGGAAGCAAAATCATCTGCTGGAAGATGCTGATAATTCTGGATCCAAATGGGGACTGGAAAAAAAGATTGTTTGGAGAATGTTTAATGGATGATATTAAAAGTTTAAGTAAATTTTATTTAGATACTTTTTTAAAGTACAGAAGTTGGGACATTTCTATTTTGAAGTCTCTTGGTGAGAGGAAAAGATATTAGGGACACTGGTAGACTGAATAACGGTCCCAAAGATCTCCAGGACCTAATCTCTAGAACCTATGAATGTTACTTTATTTGGCAAGAGGAACTTTGCCAATATGACTGAGGATCTTGAGATCAGGAGATTATCTTGTATTTTGGTGGTGCCTAAATGTAATCGCAAGTGTCCTAAGAGGGAGACAGAAGGAGATTAAACCACAGAAGGGGAGAAGGCAAATGATGATTGTGCACAGATTAGAGTGATGTAGCCACAAATTGAGAAATGTGGGCAGCCACTAAAAGCTGGATGATTCTAGGCAAGGAATGGATTCTCCCCTGGAGCCCCCAGAACCAATTAGATCTGCTCTTAATTTTAGTCCTGTAAGAATCCTTTTGGACTTCTGACCTCCAGAACTGTAAGACAATACATTTCTGGGGCTTTTTTCTGTCATTTTTAACCCACTAAATTTGTAGTAATTTGTCACAACAGCAATGAGAATACAGGGAATAAACCTAAAAATTCAAGGCAATAAATACATCTGTTTCTGAAGTAATTACCTGAACACACTGTAAAAGTTGGATATATTTTAGGTATGATTTCTCTACTAGCTCCATTCTTTGGGTATTGTTAATATTGCAATACTTTACCTAATATTCATTTTGATTTCTGGTCCTAGCCTTAAGGGTATTCATTCATAAAATGCCCATATATTTTAGGAGAGTAAAGAAGGCATTTTTAAACACCTTTTAATGAAAGTTTAATGAAACACCCTTTTTTTTTAACATCTTTATTGGAGTATAATTGCTTTACAATGTTGTGTTAGTTTCCCTTGTATAACAAAAAGTGAATCAGCTATATGTATGCATATATCCCCATATCCCCTCCCTCTTGCGTCTCCCTCCCACCCTCCCTATCCCACCCCTCTAGGTGGTCACAAAGCACGGAGCTGATCTCCCTGTGCTATGCGGCTGCTTCTCACTAGCTATCTATTTTACACTTGGTAGTGTATATATGTCAATGCTACGCTCTCACTTTGTCCCAGCTTACCCTTCGCCCTCCCCGTGTCCTCAAGTCCATTCTCTACGCCTGCGTCTTTATTCCTGTCCTGCCCCTAGGTTTATCAGAACCATTTTTTTTTTAAGATTCCATATATATGTGTTAGCATATGGTATTTGTTTTTCTCTTTCTAAAATGTAATTGATGACTGGGATTTGTTTGTCTTAGTCCTAGTAAAATGTCAGCAGTTCCTTACCTGAACAGAGTATAAACATTTTCACCAAGATGGGGACCAAAGCAGACTTGGTCCATATGTTTCCTGTCCACCATAGCCTTGAGATCTTAGATTAAAGGATGATGTCAGGTTAGTTAATTGTGTTTTCACGTAATTGCAGCTTGCATCTCTGGAGGTACCATAAAAATAAGAATTTCCAGCAACTCTGAACAGAGTTCAGGGAGCAACTCCTACCTATTTCAAGCCTACCACTTATCTCTCACCAGAGAAGTAACAAACTAGGTATGGTTCCTTCCCCACAGCCTGCTCTGTCCATCAGCTGCCTTCATTCCCCATTGAAAGGAACTTCCTGGCAGCTCATTGGCCCAAGAGTAAAGAAATTGTTGCTTAGCAACCAAGTCCTGACCCCTACAGACCTAAAAAGAGGAAGCTTGTGGGCCAGCCACCTAGTTCTGCCTGTGTTACAGTAAGAAGGAGCTGCTTAGGAGAAAATGAAGCCCTTGTCCCTGCTAATAGAGATATTGATAATTCTTGGGGTCACAATTAAACGTAAGTTTTTCTGTCCTTATGGTTCTCTATGGGGGATTTTAGCACTAAGGGTGGAAGCTGATTAGAAAATCATATGTAACTTCACAATATTCCTAATTAACACTACTTTTGGATAACTACTTTAAAATATTCAATTAGGATAAATAATAATGATACTCTCATTTAGGACAATACATGGGAAAGATGTGTGTGTGTGTGTGTGTGAGTGAGAGAGAGAGAGAGAAAGAGAGAGAGAAGGAGTGGGGTGGGGGAGATTGAGCAAATCTATGAGAAAAGCCTTACAGTAATTTTTATAGAGTAAGGATATTTGAGACAGGTTAAGTTTTGTTAAATCTAGAATATCATGAAGATCTAGTTCTAGAACTTTAAATGAAAAGTATAGAACTCAAAGAGTGGTAAAGTGCTTTAATTTATATTCTTATAGTCTCTTATAATCTTTCCACAATAGCAATTCTACTTTCAAAGTTTCCATGATTCCTAACTAATTACTATCTTAAAATGGAAATTATTTTCCAGTCTTGTTTCTCTGGCTGTTTAATGAGTTAATTTTTACCCAGTCCTCAGATAATTTGCTCATCATGAATTCAATTTAAGGAATATTTATTTGCATTTAACCCAGGAATGCAAGGTTGGTATAACGTCTGAAGGTTAGTTAATGTAACACACCACATCAATAGAACAAATGACAAAGACCACATGGTCATCTCAATTGATGCAGGAAGAGCACTTGACAAGTCAACTTCCCTTTTGTATAAAAACACTCAACAAACTAGGAATAGAAAGGAACTTGTCAACCTAATAAAGGGCATCCTCAAAAAACTGGCACCTAATATATTTAATGGTGAAAGACTGAATGCTTTCCCTCTATGGTCCGCCTAAGATCAGGAACAAGACAAGGATGTCTACTCTTGCCATTCCTATTCAGCATTGTACTGGAGGTTCTAGCCAAGGCAATTAGATAAGAAAAAGAAATAAAGATTGGGAAGGGAGAAGTAAACCTATCTGTATTTACCAAAGACATGATCTTATACACAGAAAATCCTAAGGTATCCACTAAAAAACTATTAGAACTGATAAATGAGTTCAGCAGCGTGGCAGGATAAAAGACTAATAGACAAAAATTGATTCTATTTCTATACCATCACAGTAAACAAACCAAAAATGAAATTAACAATTTCATTTACAATAGCATCGAAATAGATAAAGTGCTTAGAAATAAATTTAACAAAAAAGTGCAGAGCTCATATTCTGAAACTGCAAAAATTGTTGAAAGAAATTAAAGAAAACTTCAATAAATGAAAATACTTCCCATGTTCATGGATTGGAAAATTTAATATTGTTAAGATGGTAATACTCTCCAATTTGATCTACAGATTCAATATAATCCCTATCAAAATCCCAGCTTACTTATTTGCAGAAATTAATAAAACAATCTGAAAATTAATATGGAAATGAGTGTTCTTCTTGAAAAAAAGAATAAAGTTAGAGGACTCACACTTCTCAATTTCAAAACTTACTACAGAACTACAGTAATCAAGATGGTGTGGTACTGGCATGAGGATAGACATATAGATCAATAAAATATCATTGAAAGTTCAGAAATAAATCCTCACATTTATTGTCAATAGATTTTTGTCAAGGATGCCAAAACATTGAGTTAATGGGGAAGAGGAATAATAATTCTTCAACATATGGTGAGGGCATCTGGAAAGCCACCTGTCTCATACTAGTTGGACACCTACCTCATGCTGTATATAGAAACTAATTCAGGGCTTCCCTGGTGGCGCAGTGGTTGAGAGTCTGCCTGTCAATGCAGGGGACACGGGTTCGGGCCCTGGTCTGGGAGGATCCCACATGCCGCGGAGCGCTGGGCCCGTGAGCCACAATCGCTGAGCCTGCGCGTCTGGAGCCTGTGCTCCGCAACAAGAGAGGCCGCGACAGAGGCCCGCGCACCGCGATGAAGAGTGGCCCCCGCTTGCCACGACTGGAGAAAGCCCTCGCACAGAAACGGAGACCCAACACGGCCTTAAATTAATTAATTAATTAATTAATTTTTAAAAAAAAAGAAACTAATTCAAAATGTGTCTAAGACCTAAATATAATAGCTAAATCTTTAAAACTCTTAGAAGAAAACATAGACATAAATCTTTGTGACCCTAGATTAGGCAATGATTTCTTAGATATGCCACCAAAAGCACAAGCAAAAAAAAACCAAACTGGATATCATCAAAATTAAGCAATTTTATGCTTCAAAGGACATCATCAAGAAACTGAAAAGACAACCCACAGAATGGGAGAAAATGTTTGCAAATCATACATTCAATAAAGGTTTAGTATTCAGGATATATTAATAACTCTTAGAACTCATCAAAAAAATGACAAAAAACCCAATTTTTAAATGGGCAAAGGAATTGCATAGATGCTCTTCCATAGAAGATATACAAATGACCATCAAATGCATGAAAAGACATTCAACATCATTGGTCATTAAGAAAATGCAAGTCAAAACCACAATGATATATTACATCATATCTATTAGGATGCCTATAATAAAAAACAAAAAAGGAAAATAACAAGATTTGACAATGATGCAGAGAAATAGGAACGTTCACACATTGCTAGTGGGAATGTAAAATGGTACTGCCACTGTGGAAAACATTTTGGCAGTTCCTTAAAAAGTTAAATTTAGAATTACCATTTGACCCATCAATTCCACTACTAGGAACACACCCAAGAGAAATGAAAGCATATGTCCACACTGAAAATTTGTATACAAATGTTTATAAAAACATTATTTATTATATTTAAAAGGTGGAAACAACCTAAATAATGGATGAGTCGATAAACAAATTGTGGTATATACATACTATGGAATTCAACCATGAAAAGGAATGAAGTACTGGAACATACTACAAGTCGGATAAACCTCAAAAACGTTATGATATGTGAAAGAAGCCAGATACAAAAGGCCACATATTATATGATTTTTATTATATGAAATATATGTGAAATATCCAGAATAGGCAAATCCATAGAGACAGAAAACAGATTAGTGGTTGCCAGTGGATGGGGGAAGAGATAATGGGGAGTTATTTAATGAATATAGAGTGAATTTCTGGGTTAAAGAAAAAGGGTTTTTTTGTTTGTTTTTTATTTATTTTTTTGGCTGCGTTGGGTCTTCATTGCTGCGTGCGGGCTTTCTCTAGTTGTGGTGAGCGAAGGCTACTCTTCGTTGCCGTGCACGGGCTTCTCATTGCAATGGCTTCTCTTGTTGCAGAGCACCGGCTCTAGGTTCGCATGGGCTTCAGTAGTTGTGGTGCTTGGGCTCAGTAGTCGTGGCTTGCAGTAGTTGCTCCACGGCATGTGGGATCTTCCCAGACCAGGGATCCAACTCATGTTCCCCTGCATTGGCAGGTGGATTCTTAACCACTGCATCACCAAGGAAGACCCAAGAAAAAATTCTGAAACTAAAAAGAGATGGTGGTTGTGAATGCACTAACAGTCACTTAATTGTACACTTTAAAATGGTTACTTATATGTTATGAACTTCACCTCAATTTTTTAAATGGTACAATGCTTTGGAAAACAGCCTTGAAGTTCCTCAAAAGATTAAACATACAATTACCATATGATCCAGAAATTACACCCTGGGTATATATCCAAGGGAACTGAAAACATTACCATGCAAAAACTTGTACACAAATGGCAGCATTATTCATAGTAGCCAAAAAGTGGGAAAAAACTAATGTTCACCAGCTGATGAATAATAAATAAACTTTGTTATATCCATGCAATGGAATATTAGTCAGCAAAAAAATAAATGAGGTACAGTATGGATGATCATTGAAAATATTATGCTAAGCAAAAGAAACTAGACATAAAAGGCCACATATTGTGTGATTTCATACAGATGAAATGTCCAGAATAGGCAAGTCCACAGAGACAGAAAGTAGTTTGCTAGTTACCTAGAGCTGGGAGGTGTAGGGGATTTGAGGAGATTATGGCTAAGGGATTACTTTTGGGGTAATGAAAATGTTCTAAAATTAAGGTGATGGTTGCACAAATCTCTGAATATCCTAAAAGCCATTGACTTATAGGGAGAAAAAAAATATTTAATAAAAGTTACATGCCAAGAGTATGGGAAGAATATCTAAGACACAGTCCTTATCCTTGAGTAGCTTAGAGTCTAGAACAAAAAAACAAACAGGGAATAAATTGTAAAGTGTTGTAGGTATTAAAATAGAGGCATTTATAAGATGCTGTAGGGCACAAATCGGGGAGGCCAATTCTACCAGTGTGCGGAGCAGTCAGAGGGCTTCATAAAGGAAAGGACATAAACTGAATCTTGAAAGATTAGTGAGTGTTCACTAAGCAGGCAAAAGAGAATGAGAACATTTCAGACCAGGTAAAGGGAACAAAGACATAGAGGAATAAAAGAGCATGGTCTATAAATAAGTATGTCAGTTTGCTATGGTTTGGGATATAAGATGGAACACAGCAATTGATGAGGCTGGAGAGGTAGGCAAAGACTGTGTGATAGGCTTTGAAGTTTGGGCTTGATCCTGTGAGCAATGGGGAGTCATTTAAGGGTTTACTCATTGAAGAACATGAATAGAATTATGCTTTTTAAAAATGACTTTGGCAGTTGAGAGGTGGATGTACAACTCTGGTGACAATATAAACAGTAGCAGACTATTGAATGGCCCACACAAGGAACAATGAGGACTTAAACTATAGCGATAGCAGTGGGGACTGAGGAGTAGATGGAAAACGAGACTAAAGAGAATAGTGTCATAAGAGTCCAGAGTGAGAGCGTGCCATGAAGATGGGAACAGCCAATAGTGCCAAATGCCGGAGAGAGTAGGGAAAAGAGGTAAGAGCCAACAAGTGACCATTGGATTTAATAGCTGGAGAATCCACATTGCCAAGACAGTTTTATCAGAGAAGCAGGGACAAAATTTGATTTCAGTTGGTGGGAGTGAACAGGAGGAGAGAAAGTAGAGACAGTAATGATGAGTACAGAGCTCTTCCTGGATTATGACACTCTACCAGGGTCAGATGCGTTTTCAACAGATCATTTACTGATTGCAGGTGTACAGAGACCCAAGGAAGTAGTTAGTGGGGGAGAAGACATTTGCTTTACAAGCTAGTGCTAAAACACCTAAGGTTCATACATAAAATCAGCCCTTAACCCCACTCTATTTTTTCTCCTCCTACCCCTCTACCCCTATTTCTCAAGGCAAAACAGGTCTGTCCTTTTTCACTCACATGTACCTTGCAAGCTTGCATATTGCCTTTTTATGCATTTTTTACTTGATGCTCAATGTACTTTGATTTCACCTCTGTAAAAATATTGAAAGAGGGATGATGCCATAACTATGTGATTTTCCCTGACTCTGCATTCACCTCGGGAAAGTTCTAAAATAGTTACCAACATTTTTCCCTTTTAGTAAATCCTCAGGAAAAAAGTAGTTGATGCTTATGGAAAGAATGAGCAATCTATCCCAAAGTGTAGCTTACAAAATGGAAATAAAACTAATAGTGTGTTTTTTCTGTATCCACCCTATCCATCCAGCTGCTGATTTAAGGTAGTATAAGGTATATAACTGAGACAGAAAAAAGACATTGCCAGAAGTTCCAGCTCTAGATTGTCCAGGATTCAAGGTTTCTCTATCCTGTCTCTCTTTTCAGGAGTAATTTCTCACTGTCATACAAAAGTAAAATTAAAATACAAACTAAAATAGAAAGTTCATAACAACTCTGTCCCCTGATAGTCACCCGCCCAGCAACCCTCTTCCTCAGTTGAAAAAGGCAAGTAGCTCATCGATCTCACACTAATCGGTGGTCAGAAAACAATTGCCTAGCAATCACATCTATATTCCTGGAGGGTCCAGAGAGAAGCCACATAAAGGCCAAGTCCTAGACATGTTGCAGTTAATTCTGAGCCTAAGCAGTACAAGCAGGCAATGTCTTACTGCTTCAGAAATGTATTTCCATTACCAGTTCTATTTTGAATAACTTTTGAAATTCAAGAATTTTAAATTACCTTTGCTTCCTTTCAGTTTTGTTTTTTTTTATTAGAGTGTTTTTTTTTTTTCAGTTAATTTTATTTATTTATTTATTTATTTATTTACTTTTTGGCTGCATTGGGTCTTCGTTGTTGCGCGGGGTCTTTCTCTAGTTGCGGACAGCGGGGGCTACTCTTCGTTGCGGTGCGCGGGCTTCTCTTTGCGGTGGCTTCTCTTGTTACGGAGCACGGGCTCTAAGCGCGCAGGCTTCAGTAGTTGTGGCACACGGGCTCTAGAGCATAGGCTCAATAGTTGTGGTGCACGGGCTTTGTTGCTCCACAGCATGTGGGATCTTCCCGGACCAGGGATCAAACCCATGTCCCCTGCATTGGCAGGCAGATTCTTAACCACTGCACCACCAGGGAAGTCCCTCAGTTCTTTATATTATGCCTCTAAACAGGGAAAGAATAAATTGCCAGTATCTGGAGCATCTTGCCTTGTAGAGAAGCAGGAGAGAGCAGGTGTGTCATGGTGGGACCATTGACTACTAGAGAGAAGTTTGATTTCTGTGTTATGTTAGGGATCAGTAAGGAAGCTCATTTCTCCTTTGTGAATTGTCCCGAAATATGTAAAGCTTTTCCTTGTATTCATATCCTAGAGTCACGTGAAAGGTTTCTATATTAACCAATTACTGTTACTCTTTGGAACCATCCAGTAGGACAGCACTCCGTGGGGAGAGGGCAGCCCTCAACCTGGAGATCTCTGGGAGAATAGACGCCCCTGCTGTATCCATGAATGCCCTTGCATCAGCTTTATTTCTGGTTGCTCAGTCAGCTTTTTTTTTTTTTTTTTTTTTTTTTTAATTTTTGGCTGTGCTGGGTCTTCGTTTCTGTGCGAGGGCTTTCTCTAGTTGCGGCAAGCGGGGGCCACTCTTCATCGCGGTGCGCGGGCCTCTCACTATTTTGGCCTCTCTTGTTGCGGAGCACAGGCTCCAGATGCGCAGGCTCAGTAGTTGTGGCTCACGGGCCTAGTTGCTCCGCGGCATGTGGGATCTTCCCGGACCAGGGCTTGAACCCGCATCCCCTGCATTAGCAGGCAGTCTCTCAACCACTGCACCACCAGGGAAGCCTGCTCAGTCAGCTTTGAGGAACTAACCTCTTCTGCCATGTCCTTTTGTCATACCAGAAATCACTCTTCCCAATTCTACTCCATTTTCTCCATGCAAAGACTCATAATCCACTTCTACTCCATTTTCTCCATGCAAAGATTCACATGTCTCTCTTATCACATAACTACCCCAAGAATTCTCTCTGCCAGTAATAGCCCTCTACTTGCTCCTAACTGATTCTAAGATCTACTCCCCATCTATTGAGACTGCTTTCTCAAAGAACACCAATAGCCAATGATTACCAATCCAGTGGCTCTTACTGTTCTTACTATTTAACCTCTCAGCAGCACTTGACACTATATTCTTTCCCCTCTACCTCTGTAGAATCTTCTTAGGCTCTTTCACTGGCTTGTTTTCCTCAACCCTCCCTTTAAATGCTATGCCCAAAGTTCAGTGCTTAGCTCTCTTGCTCTTCATATTCTATGCTTCTGGTGCTCTCTCCCAAGCCCCACAGCTTCATTTACCTGTGTATTTACACCCTAGACCTTCCTCTGAATCTCCAGGCCTGCGTATCAGCTGCATGATGGTCATGAACAATGTATGGTCTGCGAACATCTTAAATTCAACATTTCTTCTCAGAGTTAGTTCCTCTCGGACTTCCCTGGCGGTCCAGTGGTTAAGACTCTGGGCTTCCACTGCAGGGGGCACAGGTTCGATCCCTAGTAAGGGAACTAAGATCCTGCATGCCTCAGAGCGCAGCCAAAAAAAAAAAAAAAGTTCCTCTCCTATGTTTCTTCTCTTCTTAATGGCATCAACATCCCTCCCAGCTCCCTTGGTTCTCAAGTGTAAAACCTCCAAATTATATGATCATACAGTTAATAATGCACTAATTATCATCTAATTCAATGTTTTTACAGATGATAGGAGTGGTGCCCAGAGTGGTGAAATTAATTCCCAAGGGTTATTTTGCAAGGCCAGTTCTGGAGCCAAAATCTCCTAATCCTTTATGATTATTCATTCCTTTATTCCTTCACCAAATCCTGTCAGTTCCACAATGCTTCTCCCATCTATACATTTTCACCATCTCAATTTATAGTCTTATTTTTGTATTTTTTATTTATATTACTGCACTTCTAACTTTCCCCTCTCTTATTCACAATACAGTACTGCGGGAAATAATATTCCTAAACCCCAGATTTGATCATGATTTTCCCCGTTTCAAGCACCTACTTTATACAGAATAAAGTTCCAGCATCTTGGCCAGCAGTCAAAATCCTATGCAGTTAGATCCGAACTTCCTTTATTTCAACCAATTCAAACTATGAGCTACTCAGTATACCTAACTCTCTCACTTCCACATCTTTCTCAGTCTGTTCTACAGACGGACTGTCTGCAGGAATGGACTGTCATTCCATCTTCTTCCCCATCACCACCATAGATCCACAGCATAACAGCCTACTAATCTTTTAAAGTCCATTTCAAGTTCTACTCCTCCAAAAAAAGCTTTCCCAAGCCCTTCCTCATAGCACATTGTGCCTTTACTTTCTTATGCATCACAGTTTCACAGCTGAGTTAGTTTTTAACCCTTCTCACTATATTATCAACTATCTGAATGCAGAGATTGTATTTTACTTACCTTTAGTATTTCCTATAGCACCTTGCAGAACTTGGCATATAATAGATGCTCAGTTAACACTTGTAAAATAGAATAACTAACATCTGTGTAATACTTTGAAATTTGTAAAATACATTCCCAAAACCTGTGGAGTAAGTCATGTAAGTATTTTTATTATTCTAAATTTACACTTTTTCAACACTCTGAAATATAGAGTTTAGTAAAGCCTGAATCCTCTAATAGGAACCAAGTTTTGTTTTTTGTCTTTTTACTCCCTATCACCTGTTTGTTATGCTAAGTCTGTATTCTTCAAAGTAGACTTCTGAGAGTATTTGCTTTATTATCATATTTACTTGCCTCAGGCTATTTCTACATACTACCAAACAGCCAGATGAAAAATAAAAATGCAATCAATCTTCCAAATATTTTTAAATGTAGTATACATATGTTTGTTTCTGTATAGAACAAACAGCTAGGTGATTGATTTGCATTATTTACTTTTCAACCAGTTGTTTCGACAGTGTGATGATTATATAAACTCCAACAGTGGCATTTTCTCAGTTTTTTGTTGATTTTGTAATTTTACTGCCATCTGCAATTTTTTTACAGTAGCCATCTAATTTTATTTATATAGTTTATTGCTAATGAGATATGGTAGGCAAGAAAAACTGGTTTCTTTTAAGTCTTCTTTAAGCCTGCCCCACAGACTTGGAGCCAAGGTTACATGGGATTGAAGAGATATTCCCAAATTGGAAAAAGTACTGTAATGTACACCCTGCAACTTCCCTCATAGAAGAGTTAAAAACAAAAAAACCCCAACTCATCAGCTCTGAAAAACAAGTGCCTTTGATGAAAAAGGAATTAGGAATACCTAAAAGACAAGAGATAGAAATGGATTGAAAGAAGAAACTTTTGCCCAAAAATGTACAAAAGAGAATATGGCTAGAAAAAAATGTACAAGTGGGTTCAGGAAAAATGGAAGGAGCCCCAGGGCAAAAAGAAAGGGTTGTTGGTTGAAAACAACATTAGGAGCAGCCTAGCAGTTCTGACCCCTACTCCCCTCATCACTACATGGCACTACCACCAGATACAAAGGAAAGGTCAGCACTTTGATTTCTGGTAACAAAAGGCTAGGTGACTAGGTTATTTGGACCAACCCTCCCACTGAAAACATATGACACAAAAATATACAAAAAATATACAAATTTATCAAAGAGTTGAGAAGTTAGTAAAGGACTACCAGACAAAAAAATCTACGGAATTGCTGGAATGCAGAGAAGTAAACACAGAGCACCTGAGCAGGGCCTGGACTTGCCTTACCCTGGTCCCAGCCCTGTACCTGAATATCAAAACAGCTTTTGCCCTGAACCAGATAAACTTGGGCTTTGGTTTTAGTGGCCTCACAAAGCAAGAAGGACGGAACTGTAGTCCTCAAGACCTGTTAAAGGTGAGGCATCTAATAAGAAACTATTTCAACATTAACCGAAGTCCATAAAGTGCTATACTCATAGGATAAGGGCAGAACAGAAGTAAATACACCCCTTCCAAAGTCCAGGGATCTGCAGACAACTTGACACTTAGCAGAGCAGGGAGAAAAGGAAAAGGAAAAATTACATTTCTGAGAAGTTATGGTCGCAGGCCAGCCCTTCTGGAGATTTACAGCCTTGGTAATCCCAGGTATCCTGAGCCTAGAACTAGATCTAAGATGGTCCTGTACAGTGCCCTAGGCACTTGGCAAAAGCAAATTCATGTTCTCCCCACAGGAAGGCAACTTCATTGTAGGTCTCAAAGAACCCACTCAGATAAGGTTTTCAGTACATAATAAAAATAACTAAGCACACAAGGAGACAAAGCACCATGAAGGGGGGCATTTTGGGGTGGGCATTTGGGCCAGAGATGTAAGATACAGCTGCAAATGGCTAGTGATACTCAAGCAGCCTGTATTCCAGAAGACTAGCTCCTGTCACATCCTGATAGCATATCCTACAACACTCCATTACTAGTGGCAAGCTGAGGTAATTGTTATAGCATTCACAGACAGGTTAAGAGGGAAAATCCAAGTCCAACATGAATACAATCAAGAATCACCAAACATTTGAGAAAAACTAACACCATGAGAGAAAAGCATCAGCCTACACACACACACACATACACACACACACACACACACACACCCTGATAACACCTGAGGAAATAGAACAAGTAGAACAAATGGTTGAAGACTAAAACATAAAATGATTGTCATAAGATGTATTTAGAGAGGTTACTGTATCCTTGAAACAAGAGCAGGTCTAAAAGATGAGCTATTTTGGAAATGAAATAAATAATGGTTAAAAAAAAAAAAAGCCTCAAGGGTAAATAGCAAAATTGAAGAGCAACCTGGAGGCTCAAAGATCAAACTGAGAAATTCTCTTAGATCACAATGCAAATGGACAGAGAGATGACATGTATAAAATAAAGGTTAAAGGCCTTGGAGGATCCACCCAGAAGTTACAAATCCACATAATGGGATTTCCAGAAAGAGAAAATCGAAGCACTTAGAAAAAGAAATAAAGAAATCAAATAAAATTCCCCAGATCTGAAAAACGACTCAGATTTTTAGATTAAGTGCAACTGAGTGCCAAGCAAGAAGACTGAGAAAAGACCCACTCCTAGAAAATAATGGCAAAATCTTAATATTTCATGGATAATCAGAAAATCCTAAAGGCTTCTAAAGAGAAAAAATACATTATTTATAAGGAAAAAGGCACCATGTTGACTTCAAATTCATTAGCAACATTGGGTACAAAAAGATACTGGAGAAATATTTTCTTAGTATTGAGATAAAATGACTTTGAATCTAGAATTTTATAATCTGACAAACTATCAGACAAGTGTAATGGCCAAATAAGATATTTACAGACAAGAGTGGATTCAGAAAATTTACCATCCACAAATTTTAGCTGAAATATGGACTAGAAGATATGCTGAAGCAAAATAAAACACAAATTCAGGAGGAATACCAAAAATCAATGGTAAGCAAAGAAATCTTTAAGACTTATGATTACCCTGAATAAATGTTCATTTTAATTTTTAAAAATATAACAATCACAAATTCATTTTAAAAAATTCCTTTCACAATAGTGACAGAAATTGTAAAATAGCTAGGAATCAATTTAATTGAAGTGAAACAAGACATACATGAGTAATAAAAATGAAATTTTTCTGAAGACCATTAAAGAGAAAAATCTAAATAAATTAAGGCTATAAACCTGAATGGATCTCAATATTGTAAATATGGCAGGTCTTTGTAAATTAACATGTAAATCCAATGCCATCCCAGTGAAAATATCAACACATTTTTTTTAAACATCTTTATTGAAGTATAATTGCTTTACAATGGTGTGTTAGTTTCTGCTTTATAACAAAGTGAATCAGTTATACATATACATATGTTCCCATATCTCTTCCCTCTTGCATCTCCCTCCCTCCCACCCTCCCTATCCCACCCCTCTAGGTGGTCACAAAGCACCGAGCTGATCTCCCTGTGCTATGCGGCTGCTTCCCGCTAACTATCTATTTTACATTTGGTAGTGTATATATGTCCATGACACTCTCTCACCCTGTCACATCTCACCCCTCCCCCTCCCCATATCCTCAAGTCCATTCTCTAGTAGGTCTGAGTCTTTATTCCCGTCTTGCCACTAGGTTCTTCATGACCTTTTTTTTTTCCCTTAGATTCCATGTATATGTGTTAGCATACTGTATTTGTTTTTCTCTTTCTGACTTACTTCACTCTGTATGACAGACTCTAACTCCATCCACCTCATTACAAATACCTCCATTTCATTTCTTTTTATGGCTGAGTAATATTCCATTGTATATATGTGCCACATCTTCTTTATCCATTCATCCGATGATGGACACCTAGGTTGCTTCCATGTCCTGGCTATTGTAAACAGAGCTGCAATGAATATTTTGGTACATGACTCTTTCTGAATTATGGTTTTCTCAGGGTATATGCCCAGTAGTGGGATTGCTGGGTCGTATGGTAGTTCTATTTTTAGTTTTTTAAGGAACCTCCATACTGTTCTCCATAGTGGCTGTATCAATTTACATTCCCACCAACAGTGCAAGTGTGTTCCCTTTTCTCCACACCCTCTCCAGCATTTATTGTTTCTAGATTTTTTTTTAAACATCTTTATTGAAGTATAATTGCTTTACAATGGTGTGTTAGCTTCTGCTTTATAACAAAGTGAATCAGTTATACATATACATATGTTCCCATATCTCTTCCCTCTTGCATCTCCTTCCCTCCCACCCTCCCTATCCCACCCCTCTAGGTGGTCACAAAGCACCGAGCTGATCTCCCTGTGCTATGCGGCTGCTTCCCACTAGCTATCTATTTTACATTTGGTAGTGTATATATGTCCATGACACTCACTCTGTCACATCTCACCCCTCCCCCTCCCCATATCCTCAAGTCCATTCTCTAGTAGGTCTGTGTCTTTATTCCCACCTTGCCACTAGGTTCTTCATGACCTTTTTTTTTTTTTTTCCTTAGATTCCATATATATGTGTTAGCATACTGTATTTGTTTTTCTCTTTCTGACTTACTTCACTCTGTATGACAGACTCTAACTCCATCCACCTCATTACAAATACCTCCATTTCATTTCTTTTTATGGCTGAGTAATATTCCATTGTATATATGTGCCACATCTTCTTTATCCATTCATCTGTCGATGGACACTTAGGTTGCTTCCATGTCCTGGCTATTGTAAACAGAGCTGCAATGAATATTTTGGTACATGACTCTTTCTGAATTATGGTTTTCTCAGGGTATATGCCCAGTAGTGGGATTGCTGGGTCGTATGGTAGTTCTATTTTTAGTTTTTTAAGGAACCTCCATACTGTTCTCCATAGTGGCTGTATCAATTTACATTCCCACCAACAGTGCAAGAGTGTTCCCTTTTCTCCACACCCTCTCCAGCATTTATTGTTTCTAGATTTTTTGATGATGGCCATTCTGACCGGTGTGAGATGATACCTCATTGTAGTTTTGATTTGCATTTCTCTAATGATTAATGATGTTGAGCATTCTTTCATGTGTCTGTTGGCAATCTGTATCTCTTCTTTGGAGAAATGTCTATTTAGGTCTTCTGCCCATTTTTGGATTGGGTTGTTTGTTTTTTTGTTATTGAGCTGCATGAGCTGCTTGTAAATCTTGGAGATTAATCCTTTGTCAGTTGCTTCATTTGCAAATATTTTCTCCCATTCTGAGGGTTGTCTTTTGGTCTTGTGTATGGTTTCCTTTGCTGTGCAAAAGCTTTTAAGTTTCATTAGGTCCCATTTGTTTATTTGTGTTTTTATTTCCATTTCTCTAGGAGCTGGGTCAAAAAGAATCTTGCTGTGATTTATGTCATAGAGTGTTCTGCCTATGTTTTCCCCTAAGAGTTTGATAGTGTCTGGCCTTACACTTAGGTCTTTAATCCATTTTGAGTTTATTTTTGTGTATGGTGTCAGGGAGTGTTCTAATTTCATACTTTTACATGTACCTGTCCAATTTTCCCAGCACCACTTATTGAAGAGGCTGTCTTGTCTCCACTGTATATGCTTGCCTCCTTTATCAAAGATAAGGTGACCATATGTGTGTGGGCTTATCTCTGGGCTTTCTATCCTGTTCCATTGATCTATATTTCTGTTTTTGTGCCAGTACCAAACTGTCTTGATTACTGTAGCTTTGTAATATAGTCTGAAGTCAGGGAGCCTGATTCCTCCAGCTCCATTTTTCGTTCTCAAGATTGCTTTGGCTATTCGGGGTCTTTTGTGTTTCCATACAAATTGTGAAATTTTTTGTTCTAGTTCTGTGAAAAATGCCAGTGGTAGTTTGATAGGGATTGCATTGAATCTGTAGGTTGCTTTGGGTAGCAGAGTCATTTTCACAATGTTGATTCTTCCAATCCAAGAACATGGTATATCTCTCCATCTATTTGTATCATCTTTAATTTCTTTCATCAGTGTCCTATAATTTTCTGCATACAGGTCTTTTGTCTCCTTAGGTAGGTTTATTCCTAGATATTTTATTCTTTTTGTTGCAATGGTAAACGGGAGTGTTTTCTTAATTTCACTTTCAGATTTTTCATCATTAGTATATAGGAATGCAAGAGATTTCTGTGCATTAATTTTGTATCCTGCTACTTTACCAAATTCATTGATTAGCTCTGGTAGTTTTCTGGTAGCATCTTTTGGATTCTCTATGTATAGTATCATGTCATCTGCAAACAGTGACAGCTTTACTTCTTCTTTTCCGATTTGGATTCCTTTTATTTCTTTTTCTTCTCTGATTGCTGTGGCTAACACTTCCAAAACTATGTTGAATAATAGTGGTGAGAGTGGGCAACCTTGTCTTGTTCCTGATCTTAGTGGAAATGGTTTCAGTTTTTCACCATTGAGGACAATGTTGGCTGTGGGTTTGTCATATATGGCCTTTATTATGTTGAGGAAAGTTCCCTCTATGCCTACTTTCTGCAGGGCTTTTATCATAAATGGGTGTTGAATTTTGTCGAAAGCTTTCTCTGCATCTATGGAGATGATCATATGGTTTTCTCCTTCAATTTGTTAATATGATGTATCACGTTGATTGATTTGCGTATATTGAAGAATCCTTGCATTCCTGGAATAAACCCCACTTGATCATGGTGTATAATCCTTTTAATGTGCTGTTGGATTCTGTTTGCTAGTATTTTGTTGAGGATTTTTGCATCTATGTTCATCAGTGATATTGGCCTGTAGTTTTCTTTCTTTGTGACATCTTTGTCTGGTTTTGGTATCAGGGTGATGGTGGCCTCGTAGAATGAGTTGGGGAGTGTTCCTCCCTCTGCCATATTTTGGAAGAGTTTGAGAAGGATAGGTGTTAGCTCTTCTCTAAATGTTTGATAGAATTCGCCTGTGAAGCCATCTGGCAACACATTTTTAAATGAATCTGACAAACTTATTCTAGAATTTATCTAGAAAAGAAATTATGCTAGAATTCCCAAGATAAGTTTTTAAAAGAGGAACGATGAGGGTGTGTTTTCTGTGTGTGTGTGTGTGTGTATCTGCACAGAGAGGTTCTTGCCCAGACAGATTGTAAAATACGCAATTATATATCTGCATTAATTGGAGTATTGGCAGAAGAATAGACAGATCAAGAAAATAGAACAGAGGGGTTTCAAACAGGATTTGAAAAATAGTTTTGAATGTGAAGTTACACCTGATTTTGGAGGAAACTGGAAGTCAAAATAGGAAGTTAGTCTTTGTACAATAAGACTTGTGGGTTTCTAAGCAGATGTATGCCTTGCTGGAAACAGTACTTGGGGAAAATTATTCTGAGGGTAGATGTAAGTTAGATTAAAATTAGAATAATCATGATTAAATCCATTAGGAAGCTGTTATAAGAATGCAGGCACGAAATGATGAGGGTCTGATTTATGCTGTGCTTTCCACAGGGAACCAAATACTCACCCCCACAAAAATCCCTTTGGCAGAATTTTCTCTGGACCTTTGTAGGTACCAGCCCTCACTCTTCTAACTCCTACATTTCCACAGTTGTTTACTAATTTCTCACTCATCTACACTTCTATTCCCACCCTGGCCTGCTCCCATGATTTTAGTCCCAGGTTTTGGAACTGTCCTTGTTGCCAGGTTGTCTCTCATCACTTGTCTCACCTCTGCCAGCCTGGATTCCTTCTCTGGATTCTCCTGTTACCTGTGTTTTTCTGCTTTCCAGCCATCACAGTTTGATTCCCAGGGTTTTACTTCTTAAGTGGCCGCCTGTCCCAGAATCAGTACCTTATTGTTTCCTAGCTCCTGACCTCCTGCACTCACCATCTGTCCACTTCAAAGTCTTTGCTGACCCCACTTAGCTCTTAGATCATGCCAGAGAGAAAAGGTGAGGACTGAGCATTAAGAAATACACAGTCGTTAGTGGATATAAAACCAAAGAGGAACTCTAGAATAGGGGTTTGAAAGGAAGAATGATATCCAGGATAGTGTAAAGTTACAGAAACCAGTGTACTACACAGAGTTTAAAAGAAAGTTTGGAAAGGAACCAATGGTTAATATTTTTATACCAAATGAATCAGGTGAAGAGCTAAGTGAGGCATAAAGCACCATTTTAGAGAACTAGGACAGGAGAATCAATAAAATACTTCTGTTTAGTCTCATTTGTCAGTGTTGTGTGAACAAAGAATCAGATTTTATTTGGCTTTAACTCCCCAGGCAGATCCCCCATAAAATACAGAAGTGTTTTTTCATAACTCCAGTCAGTAAAAGAACAGTCACATTAACTGGTGTCCTAATGTTCATTTAAAGGAAGATAAACCGTGTCCTGGAAAGAAAGGAGGTGAGCAACATTGGGGGAATTCATGGTAAAGCCAGGAGTTAATGTATATCAAGCCTTTCATGAGAAAGTGGATCTGAAAAGAACTGTGATCAAGGCAATATTTGGGGATATTATTTTTTTCTAATCCTTTTCTCAATGCTATGAATATATTATATACGATTTATTTTGGCATCATTTATTGGTCTAATGTGGCTTCTGAGAATTGAGAATTCTATCCAAGGAGTCCTCGTAGGCTGAAGAAACAGGCTTATTTCAGTTATCAATTGCTGCATAACAAACATCCCAAACTTAGAGGTTTGAAACAATGATTTATTATTTGTCATAATTCTCTTTGGGGTTGACTAGGTGATTTTTCTGCTGGTCTCACCTGGGATCATTCATGCAGCTTCACTCAGCTGGTGGTCAGTGGAGACAGCTGGGTCTCTCTCTCCATATGATCTATTACTCCTGGCATGATAATAAGGCATTTTTCCAAGAGGGTAAAAGAGGCTTAAAGGTACAAGCACTACCCTTGGAAGTTAAACAGTGTCATCTGCCACATTTCTTTTGGCCAAAGCAAGTCACAAGGACAACCCATTCAAAGAGCAGGGAAAATAATCTCCATCTCTTGATGGGAGGATTGGGCAAAGTCACATTGTAAAGGGGTATGAACGGGGGTAACGGTGATTCACTGGGGTCTGTTGTTGTGACAATCTACAACAGTCTAACCTTAGACCTCAATGATTCACATCTCTCTCATGTGATTCTCCCCCTTCCAAAATTGTCCAAATCTCATCCAATCATAGCATCAGGCTCAAAATCCATGATCTCATAATCTGCATCAGGTCAAGATGTCAGTGAGGCTCCTTGGGTGCAGTTTTTAGATTCAAACACCTATGAACTAAAAAGGCAAGTTACCCTCCCATTACCTCAGGTACCCAGAGTACACTGGAGAGGTAGAAAAACCACACTGCAGTAGACACTGATGTTCAAAAAAGGGGAAGGGGAAAATGTACAACAGCCACTGGTCCATAACAATTTGGAAATCCAGCCAGGTGCATGTTGTCAGGTTTCTATACTCCAGGAGTAGGCAGTGTTGCTTGATTGGAGTATATTCCTAATCTTTTGTTCTCCTGAGTTCTGGGCAACAACCTCTCAGCTCCTGGCTCTGCCTTCTTGGTTGTCCTTCCTTCTCCATAAGAAATGACCTGTGTTTGTCGGTGAGAAGCTTTCTCATCCTTCTTCCTACTCATTGAAAGATAGAGGCCCAGAAGCCTCTTTTTATTTTGAACTATCTCAATCTCTTTTACTCTAAGATAGTAATGTTTTTTCAACACAACTCTTTTAAAAATTTTGTGCGTTTTCTATAAAGCTGTTGGGGTTCACTCCATGCCCCCAAAAGGCATATGAATAATTCTTTTGGAGGCAATGAGCTGTAGTGCTAGTTTCTTCTTTACTATTTCAAAATTCTTGTTTCTCAATGGGGGATAATAAATTAAAGCTCTTTTGTACATAAAATGGTGTGTTTCACATTATGCAAATAGACATATCCTGTAAAATTTTGTGCATAAATCAATTTTTTATAAAGGCAATGGACTGTATGTCATTGTAGAAGCTTGCCATTCAGTCTATTGTGAATCCTTTGGTAAAGTTTGGAGAGACAGTGGAGTAGAAAGAGGGATAGCTCTGGAGTCAGACCTGCATTTGAATCCCACTCTGCCGTGTGACCTTGGACAAGTTACTTATGCTCATTTGATGTCAGTTTCCTCATCAGTAAAATAGAAATACAAATATTCTGTGCTTACTCCTTAACAACCCAGCTTCTGTGCTGGGTTGTTAAGGAGACTGGAGCTAAATTATGCAAAGCAACTGGCATATAATAAATTATAGCTAGATTACAGATGTAGAAAATAAACATATGGTTACCAGGGGATAAGGGTGGGGAAGGATAAATTGGGAGATTGGGATTGACATATACACACTACTATATGTAAAATAGATAACTAATAAGGACCTACTGTATAGCACAGGGAACTCTACTCAGTGCTCTGTAATGGCCTATATGGGAAAAGAATCTAAAAAAGAGTGGATACATGTATATGTATAACAGATTCACTTTGCTCTACACCTGAAACTAACACAACGTTGTAAATCAACTATACCCCAATAAAAATTTTTTAAATAAATAAATAAATAAATTAGAGCTAGAGCTACAATTCTAGAGCTGAATAAAACTTTAGTCCCCTTCCAAAGCTGACTCCATATCAAAACTTTTTGATGGTATATTCTGTTGTATGTATATTTATTTATTTATTTATTTGGATGACATACTACTGATCTAGTATATTATAAAAGACACCCCAAAAGTAGAAATTATAAAGGAGATTTTTTTAAGTCACACATAAGTAGGTCTAATATATTCTTCCTGCACCCAGTGGATTGTGTTTTTCTCAGGGAGTGCTGAAATTTGTGGCAATATCAATATTCACATAGAGGGAAGTGATGAAACAGTGGGACAGGTCTCCAACAATCACCAGTGTTTCTCAATTGATATAAAAACCTACTAGAAAGCATTGTTCAAGGTACTATTTGAAGCAAAATGGTTTCCCTAGTAGCCACTCAAAAGTTTGTTTTCTCTAGGTGAAAACCTAGAAGCCTGATATTTAGGAAAGAAACACATTTTTTAAATGAGTTTCAAAGGAGGGTTTTTTTTTATTGTGCATCTTCTGCTGTAAATGATGACCAACTACCTTTATCTTCTATTTATGTTTTAAGCTATTAAATAGTTTGTTCCTTCAGTTAGATTATTGCACCTCCTCCCGTTTCACTAATTCTTTTATCTGCATTTATTCTACCTTTGATAACTGCTTTTAGCCCTGTAATTTTCATGTTAGTATTTGATCACTGACAGTTTGATTTTCTGGTCCAGTGTATAATACAATTTATTCCATTTAATATCCATAATTTTCTTCTCTTATTCTAATACACATGACACTTTCTACTTCTTATTCTGTGTCTGTACCTTCTGTGCATACTAACTCTAATTTTATTCTCTGTACTTTGGAGAATATAATAATGGGAATATACCAAATCACATTGCTTTTTCTAGTTTACTTTTTCTAGTTGTGATAATGGAATTTTTAAATTAGTAGACGTTTACTGTGACTGTAATATCAGTCACACTGTCTGATTTCCAATACACAAATATAATTAGACTAAGTAATTTGTTTTGAAGAAAATACCTTAATTCAGAAAGAAGTCATGTTATAGGCAAAGCATTAATAAATTCTAAGAGTATTAAGTCTTTAATAATGCTTTATTCACCATAGTCCTTTTAAAATACAGATTTACATATACTATTATCTTGAAGGCATCTTAAGTCCTTTAAAGAAGTAGGCTTCATATAACAATAATAATAATATTATTTTTTTATTATATATGTAGCTAACATTTATTAAACATACTGAACATGTATTAAGTACTGTGCTAAATACTTTACATGGATTATTTCATTTGATTAGCATAACAAATTAATGAAGTAGGTATAAAATTAGGACTTGAACACTGTCCTGTGTGACTCAAAGTCCACATGGTGGGCCATGATGCTATGTTGCCTCTGATAATGAGTATACATGGCCCCAAAATGATCACTTGGCAAACTTGGGATAAAGAAAGTTTCATTTGTAGTAAACATTTTTATTCTGGTAAAATTTATTTTACATCCTGAAGCTAAAGAGCAATCCTAATGTACATAATTATATGAAATATGTATAATCTTTAAATCTTTCATGTGCTTTATATTAATGCATTTGTCACCATGTAGTTATTGGATTTTTATTTAGAATTTGCCAACTGTTTCTCTAATTTGACAGAAGAGTAAATATCAAAAAACCTAGGATCAGTTTCTTTAAGGACTGGCTTATGAAGTAAACAGAATTGTGAGGCCAAGTGCTAAAGTTCATTAGTGAGAGAAAGAATAAAACATATCAAATTAATAAATAAAATGTCAGAGATAACATTAGAAAATTCATAACCTGCTCTTAAACTACAAGCTCATGACTATTGGAAATATAAAATTTTGACTACCCTATATTTGTCTTGAGTCAAGTTCTTCAGTCTGTAAAATGTGAATGTATCACATACATGCATCTTTTTACTTCAAGAAATATGTGGGGTCACTTTTGCTGTGCATCAAATAACTTTTCAGTAATTGAAACTGAGCAATACTAATAAAGTAGTTGACGTGTCATGAGGTATCACCCCTTTATATCAGGTTTTCAAATGCTTATTTTTCTAAATATGTAAGTTAATAAATTTCAAGTACTGTGCAAAAATGAAATATATCAATGACTACATATGTATTCTTTATGGTATATATAGTCTATTCTTCATAAAAAGATTCATTAAAAATTGCTTGTGGAAATTATTTGCTTAAATTTCAAAGCCTGATATAATTATACTACCCTACATTTCTCAGATATTTATATCATTCAACTGTATTAATTTTTAGTATCTCTCTGCCATATGGATGAGTCTATAAAAATTTAAAAGACTGTATTCTCTCTTCTATGTTTTAATATTCTCTATTAATAGAGGCTTTTATTTACCTAGATACTTTTTAATTAAATTCTAGCTCAGAAAGTTTTCAACTGTTGTAATTAGCTCCATTATTTGTAGAACTCTTTCATGTTATCTCAATTTCATGATCCTTGATTAAAGTATTTAGATTATGTCTGGTGTCAAGTTACATCTTTAAAAATTATCAGTAAAGGAATTACTTTGTAACACACTATTAGTAACTTTAAACTGTATATTATTTTAAATTATTATTCTTAGAATTCTAAGTTATCCCAAAAGTTTTTTAACAAACTGTAGTGAAATTTTAAAAAGAAAATGTTTTCATATTTTATAAAAATGTTTGTATATTGCAGCTATCGAAGCAGAAAAACATAATAAAAAGCAAAAAGAAAGAAATGTCACCACACAGGTAAATATTTTGCTAAATCATTATATTTTTCCAATACAAAATGTAAGCTATAGGCACTATTAGTAGTGTTTACTCAGCATGCTCAGATTTTCTTAAACAACTAATTATTGACTATTGTTTCTGTTCCTTTTTTTTCATTCTCAATCAATATTTTTTATTCATTCATTCAACAAATATTTGTTCGTTCCACTGTGAGAAGATAAGAATGTCATCAGGCCTGAGCCTTTCTATACACCATGGCCCGTCTGAGGTCCTAAATACTAAGACAAAAAGGGCAGAGACCAGTCTGGCTTATAGAGTCACAGATGCTTATTAAACTTTATTAACCTCAGGATGTCTTCTGACATCTTGAAAGAATTTAACATTTTCAGTCTATTCTCAACCCAGCAACCAGCATAATCCTGTAAATGTTAAGTCGTTTCCTTGCAACCATCTCACGCCGATGTCTTGCCTAACAGACTCTGTGGTCTGGCCCCACTGCTTTTTCTCTGACATCACCTCCCTTACACACACCATTCTAGACACACTGGGCTCTGTGCTGTTCCTCAGAAACCCCAGACGCGTGCCCACCTTTCCGTTCTTTCTGCCTGTAACATCCTTGAGCCCAGATATCCACATGGCTCCCTTCCCTCGCCTCTTTCAGGTCTTCGCTCAAATGTCATCTTTTTTGGAGTGTCCTTCCCTAGACATTCTATAAAGTTGCAATCACTCTAAAATCACTATCACAACACCTTCTATCTCCCTTCCTTTCTGTATTTTTCCTCTCAGAATTACCATTATGTAACATACCATATTTTGTTATGTTTGTTGTCACTCTCCCTCCACTAGAATATAAACTCCATGAGAGCAGGGGGTTTTGTCTCTGTTGTTCACTGCTATTACCCCAATAACTAGAGCAGTGCCTGGCACATAGCAGGCACTCAATAAATGTTAATTGAATTAATGAATAAATCTTAAATCCAGATTAAAGAAGTAAACTTTGAAAAAATGTTTATATAAATTAAAAACTCTCTACATTGCAGCATTTTCTAAACCCCTACAAATTTAGCTTTTTCCCCATAACTACCACATCCCATAATTAGCAGTGGGATTGTTATCTGCAGAAATAGAAGTGACCTTGGCATAAAGCTCAGTTTGTCCTTGAGCAGGTAGAGATTGAAGGACATCTGCTTCATCAGGTCATCTTGCTTTCCTTGTTATCTTATGATTTGCAGTGCCTGCCCAATAACATATAAAAGCCCCCTTTGGATTCGAGGACCTCCTTACTGCTTGGGACCAAGGATGCCGCTCAGGCCCATAAGCATCCTCCCCAATGAGATTAATAGATGAGACCTATACAGTAAATATGGGAGAGGACCCCAGCTCTACCCATGTACAGCCAAGCAAAATAGAAAACTATAAACTATACTAGAGATCTTAGAGTATTGGAAAACAAAAGCACTATCTTCCTGTCAAAGATGGAAAACATGCCAGGGTGGCCTGTTTGTAAACTGTATATCTCACTCAATTCCCCTGGAGTTTCTTCTTTTTTTACCTTCCTTAGCACCAACCTCATAGAGCACAGACTGCGGAAGTGAAAAGACCAAAGACTGCAAATGACTCTAATGCAAAGTTCCCTTACATCCATTCTTTACTACAGCCAGGATCAAGTAACCTTAATTCACTCAACTTGCCATATTGTTTCATGACTCCTTTGTAATAAATAGGGTATTATCTGGCTGAAAACATTCTCTGCCTAGCTCTACCCCTACTATAGACATGGTAAATTCTAGTTATCTTTCATAATAATTACTATTGGCACCATAATTTTTTTGAACACTCACCTACGTATAGCTACTCTTTCCCTAGGTTTTCTCTTTCTGGCTTTATAACTCTAAAATCCACAAGAGTGTCATCTACTCCTCCATCCCCCAACACACACTTTCTAAAAACACACATTCACACTTAAAATAATGTTTAAAGACACCTTGTTTTGTGTTAAGGATCTAATACTTTCAGGAGTTCTGTGTATTACTTCCTTCAGTATTAAAGAATGATCATGATCACAGAGCAGGGGTAGACTCTCAGGTATCTAATGTCCTACCACGGAGTGACTGAGGCCGCAAAAGGTAGCAATTCAAGTGTATAGCTGAGAGACCATTATGACAACCACCGCTACCAAGAGCAACAGTGAAAACAAGGAAAAAGTAGCCCAGCTCGCAGGATTGCACAGTTTCACCGGAGTTCCCAGAGTCCTCATTTCCTTTCTCTGCTTCACCTAAGCAGACACATTCTGCTTGTTTTTGAGATTATTGTTATTGTTCTAATAGTTAGATTTTTTTTTTTACACATTTTGGTACCTTGATTTATGTCTTACAGTTATGTAATACTTTAAATTTTATAAAATCCCTTCACATATACTATTCATTTCTCCTAACGTTTCTGTGAAGGAAGTTAATTAGTTATTTAAATGGTTACTTATTAACCCCATTTTACAGATTAGAATAACCAAGCATGTTCAAATTTAACAGATCTTTGTATTACAAATTTCATTCATTCAACACAATGCCTACCATGTACCAAATACAGTCACTGGAATCTGGAATTTCCAAAAGATTCTAATTTTTTTTAGCTTTGTGAAACCTCCATTTGATATTGCTTAATCTTGATTGTGAGCTTCTAAAGGGTAAGAAAGTATCTTGTCAAACTTTTTTGCATATGGTAGATACAATAAAGATTTACAGATTTAATTAAATATGGTGCTACCATCTAAGACTTTCATTATAAAATGGGTGGATTCTCCATCCCGTGGACTCTTATTTTTTTTTCTGATCACCTATCTTGGTGTCATACTTCTCCAAATGCTGCCTTTACCTTCATTTTAACTGAAATCTGGTTGTCTCCTGAGAACTTCTTTCCCTGCAGCCCTCTTGGGAATTTTCTCCCATTGCAAAATAATATTGGTCCTAGTTGGGGTGGTCAGTATCCATCTTCCTCCTTAATGCTACATTCTCATTGGGAGAGTAATAGGAGATGGGGACAGAGAAGTAGCCCATGGTCTTTGTCTCCAACTCCACTCCTGTCACTGTTCTTAGCGACTTTAGTATCCATGAATCCTAGCCTCTCAGTTCTGTTATTTAGATCTGTTCGCTCCAAGAATTGCACGCTCCTCTCTACTCCCATGGTCATAATCTGGACTATGTCTTTTTCAAATTAAAATTTCAAGTTTCCAAGTCTCTAATGACCCCTGATGCTTTCCAGGTTACTCTGTCAATACTTCAGTCCCACCAGGACCTCAAGTCTATTTGTCCCTTTTACTGCTCATCATTCCCCTCACATTCTCACTTCCCTTCTTACTTGACTTAGAGTTGGCGGCTCATCACTACAGGACCACAGTTTCTTTTCTAAAACCCTTGGGAACAAGTATGTTACAGAATTCAAGGTTTTTTTTAAATAATTGTGGTAAAATATACATAACATAAAGTTTACCCTCAAAACCATTTTTAAGTGTACAATTCATTAGTATTAGGTACATTCATTCACACTGTTGTGAAACCAAATTCCAGAACTCTTTTCATCTTTCAAAACTGAAACTTTATACCCATAAGATAATAACTCTCCACTCCTCCCCTACTCCCAGCCCCTGGCAACCACCGTTATAGTTTCTGTCTCTATGAATTTGATGGTCTAGGTACCTCATATAAGTAGACACATACAGTATTTGTATTTTTGTGACTGGCTTATTTCACTTAGCATGAAGTCCCAAAGGTTTATCCATGTTGTAGCATATCAGAATTTTCTTCCTTTTAAAGGGACAAAACAGAAACTCTAGTGAAAGTTATGAGAAAAAAGGTACTGAAATTAATGACAAAAACCAGGTTTCTAGGGTTACCTTTTGATTTTAATTACCTGTTGATCCCTTGTACCATGAATACTTAATATGGCTATATGTTTAACTGTAATTTTTTCTGCTCCTTGCATGTAAAAATGCAGAATATAAATACTCTAATATGTGCTGGTTCTTAATGTTCTCTTAAATTCAGAAAGCTACCCTTATAATGCATCTGCCAATTAATAGAAATGTTACATTAGCACTGTATTATTAGTATCACTGATGCTATTTTATTTTTCCCCTATTACTTTCTACTTCACCATTTTCCCACATTTCAGAAGTTATCTTTGGATAGCTGTCTACTGTTGTTATTTGGTGACTTTTGAAGGTAGATGTACAAATACACAATAAAATAATTAGCATTGTCTTTGCCAAGAGAAAGAAATATTTTTACTGATGAATGAGTTATTTCTTCTATGTAAGAGGTAGCTATTCTTTTAATTTACAAGTGGCTATTGCCATATTTGCTTTATTTTAAAAAAAAGCTTAAGCATGTTAGGAAAAAGTTTTCAAGGTTATTTTATATCCTTAACTGAATATAGTTTAGGAAAAATGAAAAATAATAAGATCATTACCAAAAATACATTTGCTTCAATTTAAGCATCTCATAAGTAAAATCTTACTTTAAAGGAGAAAAACTACTAAATCAGTGAGATTTTCTAATTTAAAAGTGCCAGTCCTTTTTTCCCAATATATATATATATATATATATATATATATATACACATTTATTTAAGACCTAGAAAGCTCGAGTAATCTGTTAAAATTTAAATTCCTTGTTAAAAACCATAATCCAGGCAATCAGCTTCAATGTGTCTTTGTTATATGTGTAAATATCTTCACTGTTTGATGAGTGATAGAAATTTTATAATATTTTATTTGTGTACTTTAATTCCATTTTAATTTGCTGTCTACCTTCTTCACTACGACCTAGGGCAGGGGTTCCCAAACTTTCACATGCATCAGAATCAGCTGGAGGACTTGTTAAAACACAGATGGCTGGGCTTCACCTCCAGAGTTTTTGATTCTGTAGACCTTAAGTGGAGCTGAGAGAATTTGCTTTTTTTTTCCTTCCACGGGAAAAGTCATGCCAACTTCCATAAGGCTACAGGCTGGACCAAGTCCTCCTACCTCAAGACCTTATGTGGCTGGGCTGCTAGCGCTTATTTTGCTCTCTCTGTCACAGCTCTGTAGCACCTCACTCATCCCCCCAACAGGGGCCACTAATGAGGAAGTGCTGAGCTAGTCTGGGTTTGCCACTGCTCTCGTCCTCACTGATGCTTTCAATAAGCTCTTACTTTTCATGTGCTCTTTTCCCAAAGAGGTTTTTCAGCAGAATTTAGGACCTTACATAGTGCCAAGGAACAGTGACTGTTTTGGGGCATGTGAGATGGGGGAAAAAGGGGACACAGATAGTTAAGGAAAGCAAGATACACCCTTGATTATTGAGCCCTAGGGAAAGTAAGTCTGACAGGCAAAGAATCCTTACCTTCCAGTTCTTCTTTAACTTCTCTGCTATCTCCCATTTGCAGGGAATAATGCTCACTTCCCATTCCATAGCAAACATGATTCACACTTACCCCCACTTAGACAAAAAACCAAAACATTTTTGTTTTCCATGTATATAGTCACACAATTTGGAGACATTACCACATGTATGTGTGTGGCGGTGTGAGAATGATTCCTTCCTCCACAGTTCCTCCCTGCTCCCCATTCTTCTTCATCCCTGTAACTGGAATCTCCATCAACTCAGCTGGTCCAGCCAAAAAACAAGAAGTTATCTTCAGCTTTGTCCTTGGGGATAAGCCTATATCCAATCCCTATCTGCACTACTTCCAAAACATATCCTAAATCTGCCCATCTAATTTATCTCTATTGCTCCTACACTCATCTGAGTCCCATCATCCCTCACCTGGTTGACTACAATAGTCTCTGAACTGTTCTTTTTGTTCCCACCCTTAATCCTGTGCAATCTGCTCTTCATATGTCAGCCAGAATGTTCCTTCTTTCTAAAATGTAAATGAGAGCCTGTCACTTAAAACCCTCCAGTGTCTTCCTCTTGTCTTTTGAATAAAATGTCAACTCCTTACCGTGTCCCTACATGATATGATCCCTACTTCTCTCTGTCTTTCTCTTTTGTAATTCTCCCCTTAGCTCACACTCCTTCAGTCACTGGAGCCTTATTTCTGTTCCTAGAACATACACGTTTGTCTCTGCTTTGGAGCACTGGTACTTGCTATTCCCTCTGCCTGGAATGCTCTGCCCCATATCTAGGCAGGACTACTTTCCTGTCGTTAAATTCTTGGCTCCAAAGTCACCTCTTCAATGAGGCTTCTTGGGCATCCAATCTAAATTACCTGTACACCAATCCCTCTTTACCCTGCATATCACTCTTTTTTACATCTCCTTGTTTTAGTTTCTTCATAGCATATATTGATACATGATACTAACTTGTTTACTGCTTATTGTCTGTCTTCTCACAGACGAATGAAAACTCCATAAGATCAGAAAATTCTTCTGTCTTATTTGCCACTATGTGTTCAATTCCTAGTGGGTCTACTCAAATGCTATCAGAGAACTTGTCCCTTACCATCCGTATCAAATAACACCAACTTCGATCAGTTCCATCCCCTTACTCTTGTCTTTTTAAACCTCCTTTTATCAGTTGACTCTTATCTTCCCCACCAGAACATCAGCTTCATGAGGACAGGGAATATTTTTGTTTGTGTCTATCTCCCCAGCTCTTAGAACAGGGTCTGAGGTAGACACTCAATAAATACTTGTTATTGAGTTATATAATCTTCAGATGCTTTTAAGAGTTAGAGGAAAGCTCTCTGTCTGCCAGGGCTCCCTGATACTTGCTCCAGCTGGCTATTGTTCTGCCCACTCCTACTAGGTGAGAAAGGAATCAAAATCAGGAAACAGCCTCTGTAGAAGGAGGATATAGAAACACCAGATAATCAGAGGCATTTGCCAAGCTTTACTTCCTCCTCAACTTAGCTGTTGGCTACTTTTGAATTGAAAAATTCAATTTCTTTTAATAGCAATAATATATGATAATCCCATTGTACCAAAGAATGCTGGAGGCCCATCAAAGTCCATGTTCTCTTCTTCATGATACCCAGATAGATTATATTTCCCAACACCCCTTGCAGTTGGGTGGGGCCGTGTGACAGCTTCAGCCAATGGAAAGTGACTGAAAGCACTGTATGCCACTTCTAGGTCTGGCCTATAAAAGAAAATTGAGCAAAGCAAACCAAATGAAACAAAGCAAAAAACAAAACAAAACGAACAAACAGAAAACACTTTCTGCACAAGATCTTCTATGCTCTTTCCCTTTCTGTCTACTAGATATCAATACTCTGGGAAACCTTGGAATTCACATGTTGAAGCTGGCACAGCCTTTACCTGCCCAGGTCCCTGAATGAAAGCACAGAGCAGAGCTGCCACTGACTTGAACACCTGGTTATTGCAGAGCGGCCACTGAGCCATCATACACTGTGGGTCCATTTGTTAACATACAATCTTTGTCACATACTTATACTTTTAAAAAATTCATTGCTTATGTGAAATTCAGATTTAACTGGGCACCCTGTATTTTCCATTGCTGAACCTGGCAACCCTACAATAAGAAGAATCACTTTTAAAGTCCTCATTTATCCATACAGAAACTTGTATATGAATGTTTATAGCAGCATTATTCATATAGCCAAAAGGTAAAAACAGTCCAAATGTCCATCAGCAGGCAAATGGATAAGCAAAAGGTAGTATACCCATATAAAGAATAATATTTGGCCATATAAATGAATGAAGTGCTGATACATGCTACCACATGGATCAAACTTGAAAACATTATGCTTAGTGAAAAAAGTCAGTCACGAAAATTCATACACTATATGATTTCATTCATATTGAAATCCAGAATAGGGGAATGTGTAGAGATGTAGAACATAGATAATGATTGCATGGGGCTGGGAGTAGAGGGAATGGGAGAAGAGGGAGGGTAATAGCTAAAGGACTCATGGTTTCTTCTTGAAGTGATAAAAATGTTCTAAACTTGTGGTAATGATTGCACATATCTGTGACTATTCTACAAGTCGTTGAATTGTACACTTTAAATGTATAATTATACATTTATAATTATAGCATATGAATTATATCTCAGTAAAGCTGGTTTTTAAAGAGTCACTTGTTTCATTTTAAAAAGCTACACATAAAAAAATGAGCAAAAATCTTTTTCTTTGTAGGTATCAGTGAGTGAAATCAAACAATATTTATCAAATATATTGGAACAAAAAAAATCGATAAATGTAATCAATAAAAAAGAAAATCTCTTAGAAAAAAAGAACAATCAGCATAAATTAAGAATGAAAGGAATTCGAAATAAACATCTGTGGAAAAGAAGTAAAAATCATTGTAAGTAGAATGCCCTCACACATGTAAATTAAAAATGACTTCATGTACTCTAAAATCAAATTTTGTAGCTACGTTCCAAAAAATCTTAGGATATAGTCATAAAGAGTTATACACACAAAAGCCTTAAATTTTGTCAGCTTTTGCCCACTGACTTAATTTAGAATTTGTACTGATGATAATAAGCATGGTTGATAATTAAGACTCATGAATTAAAAAACCTCCATAATTATGTAAATAAAACATTTCAGATATTCTGCTAATAGAAACCCTCTTACTTTAAAGAAAATTGAAGTTAATATAGTGCTCTTTTTTTTCTGGTCTAGCAATCTAAAACTGTCTCTAGTAAAGACATAACTGATCCTTAATTCATAGTTCATAGATTTCTCTGGATGCAGGAAGAGTCTAGAAAATATAAAGAGTGGAAGCGCTCGCTCACCTTCCTGAGGCACACTTTCCCCTTCGCGAGTAGAGCCTGGGTACAGAATGTCACCATCCTTTGCATGATTTCATCAAACAAGCCTTCGGACAGGTCTCCCATCTAGCTTTCTCCTGGCTTCAGGGCATCTTCTCCAGGATGACCCAGCCGTGTGGCTGACAGGGTCATGGTGCTCGGCCAGGTGTCAGGCCTGAGCCTCTGAGGTGGGAGAGCTTAGTTCAGGACATTGGTCCACCAGAGACCTCCCGGCCGCTCGAAATATCAATCGGTGAGAGCTCTCCCAGAGACCTCCATCTCAATGCTAAGACCCAGCTCCACTCAACCACCAACAAGCCCCACTGCTGGACACCACATGCCAAACAACTAGCAAGACAGGAACACAACCCCACCCATTAGCAGAGAGGCTGCCTAAACTCATAATAAGTTCACAGATACCCTAAAACACACCACCGGATGCGGTCCTACCCACCAGAAGGCAAGATCCAGCCTCATCCATCAGAACACAGGCACCAGTCACCTCTACCAGGAAGCCTACATAACACACTGAACCAACCTTACCCCCTGGGGGCAGACACCAAAAACAACAGAAACTACAAACGTGCAGCCTGAGAAAAGGAGAGCCCAAACACAATAAGTTAAGCAAAATGAGAAAACAGAGAAATACACAGCAAATGAAGGAGCAAGGCAAAAACCCACCAGACCAAACAAATAAAGAGGAAATAGGCAGTCTACCTGAAAAAGAATTCAAAATAATGATACTAAAAATAATCCAAAATCTTGGAAATAGAATGGAGAAAATACAAGAAACGTTTAACAAGGACCTAGAAGAAGTAAACAGCAAACAAACAACGATGAACAACACAATAAATGAAATTACAAATTCTCTAGACAAAATCAATAGCAGAGTAACTGAGGCAGAAGAAAGAATAAGTGACCTGGAAGATAAAAAAATGGAAATAACTACCGCAGAGCAGAATAAAGAAAAAAGAAAGAAGAGAATTGAGGAGAGTCTCAGAGACCTCTGGGACAACATTAAATGCACCAACATTCGAATTATAGGGGTCCCAGAAGAAGAAGAGAAAAAGAAAGGGACTGAGAAAATATTTGAAGAGATTATAGTTGAAAACTTCCCTAATATGGGAAAGGAAACAGTCAATCAAGTCCAGGAAGCACCAAGAGTCTCATACAGGATAAATCCAAGGAGAAACATGCCAAGACACATATGAATCAAACTATCAAAAATTAAATACAAAGCAAAAATATTAAAAGCAGCAAGGGAAAAGCAACAAATAACATACAAGGGAATCCCCATAAGGTTAACAGCTGATCTTTCAGCAGAAACTCTGCAAGCCAGAAGGAAGTGGCTGGACATATTTAAAGTGATGAAAGGGAAAAACCTACAACCAAGATTACTCTACCCAGCAAGGATCTCATTCAGATTCAACAGAGAAATTAAAACTTTTACAGACAAACAAAAGCTAAGAGAGTTCAGCACCACCAAACCAGCTTTACAACAAATGCTAAAGGAACTTCTCTAGGCAGGAAACACAAGAGAAGGAAAAAACCTACAATAACAAACCCCAAACAATTAAGAAAATGGTAATAGGAGCATACATATCGATAATTACCTTAAATGTAAATGGATTAAATGCTCCAACCAAAAGACATAGACTGGCTGAATGGATACAAAAACAAGACCCGTAAATATGCTGCCTACAAGAGACCCACTTCAGACCTAGGGACACATACAGACTGAAAGTGAGGGAATGGAAAAAGATATTCCATGCAAATGGAAATCAAAAGAAAGCTGGAGTAGCAATTCTCATATCAGACAAAAAAGACTTTAAAATAAAGACTATTACAAGGGACGAAGAAGGACACTACATAATGATCAAGGGATCAATCCAAGAAGAAGATATAACAATTGTAAATATTTATGAACCCAACATAGGAGCACCTCAATACATAAGGCAAATGCTAACAGCCATAAAAGAGGAAATCGACAGTAACACAATCACAGTAGGGGCCTTTAAACCCCACTTTCAACAATGGACAGATCATCCAAAATGAAAATAAATAAGGACACACAAGCTTTAAATGACACATTAAACAAGATGGACTTAATTGATATTTATAGGACATTCCATCCAAAAACAACAGAATACACTTTCCTCTCAAGTGCTCATGGAACATTCTCCAGGATAGATCATATCTTGGGTCACAAATCAAGCCTTGGTAAATTTAAGAAAATTGAAATCCTATCAAGTATCTTTTCCAACCACAATGCTATGAGACTAGATATCAATTACAGGAAAATACCTGTTAAAAGTACAAATACATGGAAGCCAAACAATACACTACCAAATAACCGAGAGATCACTGAAGAAATCAAAGAGGAAATCAAAAAATACCTAGAAACAAATGACAATGAAATCACGACCACCCAAAACTTATGGAATGCAGCAAAAGCAGTTCTAAGAGGGAAGTTTACGGCAATACAATCCTACCTCAAGAACCAAGAAACATCTCAAATAAACAACCTAACCTTACACCTAAAGCAATTAGAGAAAGAAGCACAAGAAAACCCTAAAGTTAGCAGAAGGAAAGAAATCATAAAGATCAGATCAGAAATAAATGAAAAAGAAATGAAGGAAACAATAGCAAAGATCAATAAAACTAAAAGCTGCTTCTTTGAGAAGATAAACAAAATTGATAAACCATTAGCCAGACTCATGAAGAAAAAAAGGGAAAAGACTCAGATCAATATAATTATAAATGAAAAAGGAGAAGTAACAACTGACACTGCAGAAATACATGATCATGAGAGATTACTACAAGCAACTATATGCCAACAAAATGGACAACCTGGAAGAAATGGACAAATTCTTAGAAAAGCACAACCTTCCGAGACTGAACCAGGAAAAAATAGAAAATATAAAGAGATCAATCATAAGCACTGAAATTGAAACTGTGACTTAAAATCTTCCAACAAAAAAAGCCTAGGACCAGATGGCTTCACAGGCAAATTGTATCAGACATTCAGAGAAGAGCTAACACCTATACTTCTCAAACACTTCCAAAATATAGCAGAGGCAGGAACACTCCCAAACTGATTCTACAAGGCCACCATCACCCTGACACCAAAACCAGACAAAGAAGTCACAAAAAGAGAAAACTACAGGCCAATATCACTGATGAACATAGACGCAAAAATCCTTAAAAAATACTAGCAAACAGAATCCAGCAGCACATTACAAGGATCATACACCATGATCAAGTGGGGTTTATCCCAGGAATGCAAGGATTCTTCAATATATGCAAATTAATCAATGTGATAAACCATATTAACATATTGAAGGAGAAAAACCATATGATCATCTCAATAGATGCAGAAAAAGCTTTTGACAAAATTCAACACCCATTTATGATAAAAACCCTCCAGAAATAGGCATAGAGGGAACTTACCTCAACATAATGAAGGCCATATATGACAAACCCACAGCCAACATCGTTCTCAGTGGTGAAAAACTGAAACCATTTCCACTAAGATCAGGAAATACGACAAGGTTGTCCACTCTCACGACTATTATTCAACATAGTTTTGGAAGTTTTAGCCACAGCAATCAGAGAAGAAAAAGAAATAAAAGGAATCCAAATCGGAAAAGAAGAAGTAAAGCTGTCACTGTTTGCAGATGACATGATACTATACATAGAGAATCCTAAAGATGCTACCAGAGAAGTACTCGAGCTAATCAATGAATTTGGTAAAGTAACAGGATACAAAATTAATGCACAGAAATCTCTTGCATTCCTATACACTAATGATGGAAAATCAGAGAGAGAAATTAAGGAAACACTCCCATTTACCACTGCAACAAAAAGAATAAATACCTAGGAATAAACCTACCTAAGGAGACAAAAGACCTGTATGCAGAAAACTATGACACTGATGAGAGAAATTAAAGATGATACAAACAGATGGAGAGATATACCATGTTCTTGGATTGGAAGAATCAACATTGTGAAAATGACTCTACTACCCAAAGCAATCAACAGATTCAATACAATCCCTATCAAACTACCATGGTATTTTTCACAGAAATAGAACAAAAAATTTCACAATTTGTATGGAAACACAAAAGACCCCGAATAGCCAAAACAATCTTGAGAAAGAAAAACGGAGCTGGAGGAATCAGGCTCCCAGTCTTCAGACTATACTACAAAGCTACAGTAATCAAGACAGTATGGTACTGGCACAAAAACAGAAATATAGATCAATGGAACAGGATAGAAAGCCCAGAGATAAACCCATGCACATACGTTCACCTTATCTTTGATAAAGGAGGCAAGAATATACAATGGAGACAAGACAGCCTCTTCAATAAGTGGTGCTGGGAAAACTGGACAGCTACATGTATAAGAATGAAATTAGAACACTCCCTAACACCATACCCAAAAATAAACTCAAAATGGATTAAAGACCTAAGTGTAAGGCCAGTCACTATAAAACTCTTAGGGGAAAACATAGGCAGAACACTCTGTGACATAAATCACAGCAAGATCATTTTTGACCCACCTCGTAGAGAAAGGGAAATAAAAACTAAAACAAATGGGACCTAATGAAACTTAAAAGCTTTTGCACAGCAAAGGAAACCATACACAAGACCAAAAGACAACCCTCAGAATGGGAGAAAATATTTGTAAATGAAGCAACAGACAAAGGATTAATCTCCAAAATATACAAGCAGCTCATGCAGCTCAATATCAAAACAACAAGCAACCCAATCCAAAAATGGGCAGAAGACCTAAATAGACATTTCTCCAAAGAAGATATACAGATTGAAAACAAACACATGAAAGGATGCTCAACATCACTAATAATTAGAGAAATGCAAATCAGACCTACAGTGAGGTATCACCTCACACCGGTCGGAATGGCCATCATCAAAAAGTCTACAAATAATCAATGCTGGAGAGGGTGCAGAGAAAAGGGAACCCTCTTGCACTGTTGGTGGGAATGTAAACTGATGCAGCCACTATGCAGAACAGTATGGAGGTTCCTTAAAAAACTAAAAATAGAACTCCCATATGACCCAGCAATCCCACCACTGAGCATATACCCTGAGAAAACCATAATTCAAAAATGAGTCATGTACCACAATGTTCATTGCAGCACTATTTACAATAGCCAGGATATGGAAGCAACCTAAGTGTCCATCGACAGATGAATGGATAAAGAAGATGTGGCACATATATACAATGGAATATTACTCAGCCATAAAAAGAAATGAAATTGAGTTATTTGTAGTGAGGTGGATGGACCTAGAGTCAGTTATACAGAGTGAAGAGAAATATCTGGAAAGAGATAGCAAATACCGTAGAAAGAGAAAAACAAATACCGTATGCTAACACATATATATGGAATCTAAAAAAAAAAAAAAAAAAAAAAAAAGTTCTGTGGAACCTAGGAGCAGGACAGGAATGAAGATACAGACGTAGAGAATGAACCTGAGGACGTGGGGAGGGGGAAGGGTAAGCTGGGAGAAAGTGAGAGAGTGGCATGGACATGTATATACTACCAAATGTAAAATAGATAGCTAGTGGGAAGCAGCAGCATGGCACAGGGAGATCAGCTCGGTGCTTTGTGTCCACCTAGAGGGGTGGGCTGTGGAGGGTTAGAGGGAGATGCAAGAGGGAGGGAATATGGGGATATATGTATACGTATAGCTGATTCATTTTGTGATACAGCAGAAACTAACACACGATTGTAAAGCAATTATACTCCAATAAAGATGTATTAAAATATATATATATAAACAATGTCTCCATAGATTCTGTGTGCAGGAGTTAACTGGTGCTCAATTATAAAATTTAAGACTAATTTTCAACATTTAAGTCTGATACATGAAAACTTTCTCTTTTCTAACAGATATGTATGAGTTTCTATAATTTAACATCTTATTTAGGAGAGGGAATCTTCTTTGGCAGAGATAAATTAAGAATATCAGTTTTTAATGGCATTATAAAAATATGTACATATCTTAAAGTTCTTTTAAATCTACATCAAATACATTGAAACGTACATTTGACCATTTTTTGGCATAGAAACATGGACTGCCTTTTATTTAGCATTGGTCTACTGATTGGCATTTCTAGTATAAACCACACTCAAACTGTATCATCTATGATTTCCCATCTCAGTTTTTTAATGAAAAAAGGAGCTAAAAACATTTATGGAACAAGTATGGGCAAAATCCTTCCAGATATTTGCAGACTTTTCCCCCAGTCATTTATAAATGCTTTGCCTACAACTAAATTTGATAACTTTTAGTGGCTCTCCCTATCATGTTTTTTCATAATATTTCAATCACTTTACATAGAAATGACATTTTCTTTTTGTACTTATTTTAGTAAGTTTACATATTGTTTGATTAAATTCTGTAATTATAATAACAGCACAATTGATACAAATAGATTTGGGATCAAGCACTCCTGATCTTTGGTAAGTATGCAAAGGGTGGGAACAGAAGTAACACCTGTACTAAAGAGAATCCCACTGACCACAAACTAGTTCAATATGCTGTGGACATCGGTCAGTAAGTTGGATAGAAGACATGAAAATCATTGATTAATTTGGCGAATAAGGTAGGTAGAGGTTGTGTAAGAGAGCTTCTGCTGTTTAAAAGAGTAACTAATGTCACCCTTCAAATGAGATCCCTTTCCCTTGTATGGAACTGGTTATATTATACCTAATAATAATAGATAATAAGCTAACTCTAATTGAGCATTCCCCATATTTTTTAATGTTCACTTAAGATAGGTTATATCATTTCCACTTTGTAAGGTGTGAAACTTGCAGCACAGAGAAATAATTTGCTTAGCATTATAAAACCAATATTTAGTAGGGAAACTAGGATTTGAACTTCGATGGTCTGGTCTTAGATGGTCTGGTGTCAAAGTCCTCTAGCTCTTAGCCACTATACCATATGCATCTCACAAAAGTATGCTGACAATATTAAGAAATTTTAATCCCTTGCTTCTCAAAATGGCTTAGGGCAAATATAGAACTGTATGGTAAAGATGCTCAATTTCCTGAGCACCAAATTTACTTGAAGATTTTAAAGGAAATAAATAATGGTAGGGACTACCCTGGTGGTACAGTGGTTAGGAATCCACCTGCCAATGCAGGGGACACGGGTTTGAGCCCTGGTCCAGGAAGACCCCACATGCCACGGAGCAACTAAGTGCATGCACCATAACTACTGAGCCTACACTCTAGAGCCCACGAGCCACAACTACTGAAGCCCATCAGCCACAACTACTGAAGCCCGCGCACCTAGAGCCCATGCTCCGCAACAAAGACAAGCTGCTGCGATGAGAAGCCCGTGCACCACAACGAAGAGTAGTCCCTGCTTGCCACAATTAGAGAAAGCCCATGCCCAGCAACAAGAATCCAACACAGCCAAAAATAAATAAATAAATAAATTTATGGGGAAAAAAATAATAGTAAATAATTGAAAACATTTTAGAACTAACAGTATAATGTATGCAGTAGATTTCAAAATTCACACTTTGAATTATCAAACCTAAGACTTTAAAGAAATGTATTCCTGTCCTCCACATCTCTAGGAGCGTACATACATCCATTGATGCCTACCTAAATGTTTCAAGGACATTTGAGAACCCCTGTCTTATAATAGTCATAACATCCATTCATCAATATTTACACAAATTAGAAAATGTTTCCTTCTGCCAGAAGTAAACATAGAAAAGTGATCACTACTAATAAGAGCAATAGATAGAAATTGAGAACCAAGGAATTCCAGAGGAGAGAGAGGTTAGTTTTGGAGCTGGAAGGACTTGTACTGACCCTAGTCTGTCCTTGGTCTTTATGAGAGTCTTGCTTCGACAAAGATTTTTTAATTTTTTTAATCTTAATATTTTAAGAGTATTTTTCCCACATTTACTCCAAAAGACTGGTTCACTGCTCATTTGAAGAGTTGGCTCTATATAGGACATAAAAATGTTGACATGCGTGTTACTTGAAGTACCAGGTAGGATTTTTGACAGGAAACAAATGACACATTTAATTTGAGTCATATGGGGACTTCCCTGGTGGCGCAGTGGTTAAGACTCCGCTCTCCCAATGCAGGGGGCCTGGGTTCGATCCCTGGTCCGGGAACTAGATCCCACATACATGCTGCAACTAAGAGTTCACATGCCACAACTAAGGAGCTGGTGAGCCGCAACTAAGGAGCCTGCCTGCCACAACTAAGACCGGACACAACCAAATAAATAAATAAATTTACTTTTGAGAAGTGATATATTTATTTATTTATTTTTATAGATCTTTATTGGAGTATAATTGCTTCTCAGTACTGTGTTAGTTTCTGTTGCACAACAAAGTGAATCAGCCATATGCATATACATGTCCCCATATCCCCTCCCTCTTGAGCCTCCCTTCCCTCGTCCCTATCCCACCCCTCTAGGTCATCACAAAGCACCGAGCCCATCTCCCTGTGCTATGCTGCTGCTTCCCACCAGCCAACTATTTTACATTCTGTAGTGTATATATGTCAATGCTACTCTCACTTCACCCCAGCTTTGCCCTCCCACCCCATGTCCTCAAGTCCATTTTCTACGTCTACCTCTTTATGGAAAACAGTATGGAGGTTCCTTAAAAAACTAAAAATAGAACTACCATATGACCCAGCAATCCCACTACTGGGCATATACCCTGAGAAAACCATAATTCAAAAAGAGACATGTACCACAACGTTCATTGCAGCACTATTTACAATAGCCAGGACGTGGAACCAACCTAAATGTCCATTGACAGATGAATGGATAAAGAAGATGTGGCACATATATACAATAGATATTTTTTAAAAAATAAAAAATGAAATTCATATGAGTAAAGTTTAGTCAAGGGCCTATTTCTAAAAGTGCAGACAGGGTGTGGAGAAAGCCAGGATAGTAACCGCAGTGGCATTACCACCCCTAGGTCTGCAGGGTCTCAGGGCAGTAGTGGCTACTGGGATGCTGAGAAAGAAAGCAAGAGGTATGTGGAGAGGACCCTCTGACAGAACTATGACGTGAGGTCAAGGGACTAAGCCAGCCTGCAGCAACCCAGACTTGGGGAGCTGGAGAATAAATACTCCTACCTCGTTCTCTTCCTACCTTTTGTACTTCCAGCTGGTGCCTCTCAGCCAAACCTAACCAGAAGCTGGAGGGCAAGGGAGTCCTTTGAAGAAGCCCATATGGACATAGAGCAGGATGGAATGGCTCTAGAAAAGCAATCAGAAGACAACGAACACACCAGGTTTTCCAGACAAGGGAAATTAAATGGCATGAACTAAAAGGATGAGGACATTTAGTGGCATGCATTAGAAGCATAGTTATTAAAAGTAAAATTACAGAACCTTAGAATTAGGGAACATTAGAGGTCATCTAGTCTAGTATCTTTCATCAGATATTCCTGGCAGATGACACCAGCTCCTACTTAAATACCTGTGACTAAGCTCACTATATCATACAGGGCAGCCTGTGACATTATTTAATATATCTCTTTCTTATAAAGTTAGCTTCCATTAAACCAAAATCCCTTCCCCACAGTGATCTTAGGCAGCTGGAGGTGGAAAGAATAATCCTGCTATGGGTATGGACTCCAGCAATGGAGCTGTTGCTCCCCTTCACTGGATGCTGTGGCTCTTGCATATTGTTTCTAAGACCCTGTGAGTTGTTTCTGGCCCCCACTCACAGCGATGACGCGTAACAAACTTAGAGCAAACTGAAATCTTTTCGCACCTAAAAGTACTAAGCCAGTGTATCAGTCAGGGTTCAACCAGAAAAAAAGAACCAGTAGGAGATATATATTAAAGGATTTATATTAAGGTATTGGCTTATGCGATTATGGGAGCTGGCTGGGCAAGTCCGGAACCCACAGGGTAGTTTATCCACAAGGCAGACTGGAAGTCTCGGGCAGGAGCTGAAGCTACTGTTTACAGGTGGACTTTTTTCTTCTTCAGGGAAACCTCAGTTCCATTCTTAAGGCCTCTCAACTGTTTGAATCAGGCCAACCCAGATTATTTAGGATAATCTCGCTTACTTAAAGGTGTCTGCTAAATACCCTCACAGCAAAAACTAGATTCATGTAGGACTTAATAACTAGAGACTGTAGCCTCGCCAAATAGATACATAAAGTTGATCATCACAGCCAGATATCTCCTAATCCTTATGTGTTCACTAAATTTTTGAATCTAAGTGAAATCTTTTACATTTATATCTATTTGTTTCATTGTGTTCATTTGGGACTATTTCAACCTATCAGTTGTATCAATCAAACTCTCCTAGTTTTCTGTCATTCAAATTTTTGACAAGCATGCCCTCCAATCTTTTACCCAAATTCTTGTTACAGACGTTAACCAGACAGGACCAAGTTTAGAGCCTAGAGCCCACAATAATCCACCATAAATCTCTAATATTATATTTACCCACTGATAACAGATAAAAATCTACATGTGATGAGGTTGAAAAAATAAAATTTTAGTTATCAGAATGCCTTGTACAGAGTGCACTGCCCTTGTTTGGGAAGATGGCTTAATAAGCATTGGTAGATAGAAGGTAGACAGACACACTTTCCTGATCCCCCACCTTCAACCCCACACAGAAGCCTAGTGTCAGGAACAGTACCTATGGAATCAGTAGTTAAGAAAGTAGAGGAAGCCATGGAGAAGTAACCTTCCTTGGAAGATTTACAAGCTATGAAATGAACCAGAAATATGGGTTATACATGGTTATAGAGCTGGCTAAAAACCTTGCGAAATCCCATTCTCATTCAGTTCCCATTTCAACATTTTGTGTACAGGATATCATAAAAAATGGGATATAGGTGTTTTATATAAATGCTACTCCCCAGACTTGTTAGTCCTTCAGAAAAGAAAAATTAGATTTAACCTAACATTCTCAAAAAACTTCCTGATTCTTAGTGATAATATCTCCTTAACTCAAGGCTCACAAACTGTGTATAAAAATCTGTTCAAAAAATGAAAGAGAAATTAAGGAGATTAGCATCAAGCTGGTTCTAGAATATGAATATATTTTTCTACATCTTGAAAATAGGGGAACTGTCTACCAATTTTCAGATCTCTATCACTTTTTCCTTTACCTAGAGGTTGTCAAATATAACCAATAACATTTGTTTTCCCTTTAATTCAAGGCAAGATCTGTGCCTGGCATTGTGTCTGTCACATACTTAATATGAATAAATATTTGCTGAATTAAATTGAGTTGAATTCTTCCTATATAGAGCTAGGATGTAAACTCAGATCTTCTGACTCCAAGTTTAGCATTATCTACAATATACTACAATATAGGTGCTACATAAAAATAATAAACCCTTACATTTTTAGAGTATGTTTGGATGGTGTTTTATAGTTGAACACAATGCTTTCATATCCCATTACATTTTTTTTAATGGCATGCTCATTTTCTCGCAGGATATCTTATCACTAGAACTTCAATAACTAATTCTTCTTTCTGAGTCAGAATTGAGTCTAATAGAGTAATTATCTTTATTTAATTGTTAGCAAGACAAATCAATAATTAATCATGCAGTGGGAACAGTGGAGCCTATTCCTGCAGGCAACTGGAACACTAGCTTCTTTGTCCTTCCTGACCAGATCCTTCCTGGCATTTCTTGGAATTAATCATTATTAATTTTGGTGATTAGACCATACAGCTCCTATGTGCTTGGTTGGAGGGGAGTGTCTTAGAATCCTGCTTTAAGCCAGGGTTGGCATTCTTTTTTCTCACTTCTAGGGTCTGTGACCAGCTAGGCTAAGTTTATCATTTGTATTCCACATTATTGACTGTGGAATGTATGTGGAGGACACTGGGAAGTGCCATTCAGATCCTCTCTTCAATGAAGGACTTGTTGCCCAGTTGCTGGAAGTGCAGTTCACAGACAGCCTTCAGCAGTCAGTCACTTTAGAGACTGTCTCAGGTGCAGACAACTGCATAGCCCAAGGTTATGCCTCCTTCCTGGGAGAGCCAACTTCCAATGACTAATCAATTCAGGAACATAAAGGCCTGACCATGTCAGTCTAAATTGGGATGAGTTAGAAGAGACATGTTAGCTCCAGAGTACCCTCTGGGGTCAGGAAAGGGTTTCACTAGGCTTGTTACCGAGTCCAAGCTTGTACTGCTTGCCATATGACAGGCCAATAAATCAAGAGACAAGTTGTTGGGGCAAGGAATAGAGACTTTATTCAGAAAAACAGCAGACTGAGAAGATGGTGGACTACTGTCCCAAAGAACCATCTTACCTGAGTTAGAATTCAGGCTTCTTTTATACTAAGATGGGAGGAGTTATGGCTCACTGTTGCAAACTTTTTGGTGCAGGAATCCTTTGTTCTTACAGCTGTCCAAGTAGGTCTGGTCACAATGTTCCTATATACCACCAAGAAGACAATTATTATTTTCTGTTCTGCAAATTTTTATCTCTATATGAATGGAAAAGTGTTATACCTTCAAAGGTCAGAACCTTGAGAATGGGCTGTCATGTATATTTCAGGCTATAAGCAACATTCTTTTACAAAAGGAGCAGAGCCAGCATGACTGAGCACAGGCGACAGAACACAAGGGTTAGAATTAAAGGAATAGATCTGATATGGAGTCGGGTTTGTTCTTCTCTGTTGCAGCTTGCATCACAGCTTCTCTTTCTGCCTAATCCAACTTCTTCACCAGGTGTGGTTCCCAAGGGCACTTCTTTTTTCTTTTCTTTTTATTTATTTATGGCTGCATTGGGTCTTCGTTGCTGCGCGTGGGCTTTCTCTAGCTGCAGTGAGTGGGGGCTACTCTTCACTGCTGTGCGGGGGGTTCTCATTGCAGTGGTTGTCTTTGTTGCACAGCACAGGCTCTAGGCACACGGGCTTCACTAGTTGTGTCACGCAGGCTCAGTAGTTGTGGCTCACATGCTCTAGAGCAGAGGCTCAGTAGTTGTGGCACATGAGCTTACTTGCTCCGCAGCATATGGGATCTTCCCAGACCAGGACTCAAACCCATATGCCCTGCATTGGCAGGCGGATTCTTAACCACTGCACCACCAGGGAAGTCCCAAGGGCACTTCTTAATAAATACTCCAAATTCTTAAAGTCTGCTTATCAGGGAACCCAATCTGTGTACCATTTAATACCTTTCCTATTACTTAAAGTTTTTCTTTAAATCAACACAAGTTTTTTTGTAAATGAATTTACTTTAAAAGAAAATCACTAAAGAGCTCCTATTCTGGCAAAATGGTGGTTTAATCCAATATGAAAATCCTACTGCTTACAAATACCTAAAAATGACACCTAATATATGCCAAAACACTTTTTTTAAATGAAGACCTGGGCTCACAAGAAACTGAAATCCCCAGGTGCTAGAAATAATGAAAAATAAGCATGTGAGTTGATGTTTTGTCAAGCTGTGATCAGAGCTGGTAATGGATGAGCCTTGGATTTTAAATCCCAGGCTGGGAAAATAAATAAGACATAAAGATCTTTGACAAGGGAGTTGAGATGAAGAGTTATGAATAAAACTAAGAGTCTCATAGAGCTGTGCATACAGTGAAAGGGGAGATTAGGAAAAAACAACAAACCACCCACCATTATATGTAAATATCAAGGAAGCTTTTCCTCCACTTAGACTCTCACAGGGAAAAACATGTTCCTGGAAAATAACCTACACAATATCCCTGCACCTTATACAGATATGAATTTGAATTTATGCCACCTGATTTTTCTGTGTGTGTGTGTGAACACTTTCAAGCCAATATGTTCACATACACAAATTTCTTTCCACCAATAAGACAATAAATCTGGAAACCTGACAGAAGCAATACAAAATAACTTTGGGGAAACAATTCCACAATTCCTACATTACAAGCCTTGTTGGAGGGTGGAGTCAAGACGGCAGTGTGGGAAGACGTGGAGTTAGTGTCTCCCCACAACTAGGGTGCCTGATGGCCACTGGTGAGAGACCCTGATGCCCAAGGAGATGGGAGGAACCCCCAAGTTAACCGGCTTGGTTCACAAGCCAAGGGTCAGGCTGAAGCTCCTGTGGTGGGAGCTCCGAGTCCGAACCACTGGACTAACAGAGAACCTCAGACTCCAGGGAATATTCATTGGAGTGAGGTCTCACAGAGGTCCTCATCTCAGCACCAAAACGCAGCTCTACCCAACAGCCTAGAAACTCCAGTGTTGGAGGCCTCAGGCCAAACAACCAGCAAGACAGGAACAAAATCCCACTCATAAAAAAAAGGAAAAAAAAAATGAGACAGCAAAAATATACGTCACAGATGAAAGAGCAATGTAAAAACCTACATAACCAAATAAACGAAGAGGAAATAGGCAATCTATCTGAAAAAGAATTCAGAGTAATGATAGTAAATATGATCCAGAATCTCGGAAATAGAATGGAGGAATGGATAGAGAAAATACAAGAAATGTTTAACAAAGATCTAGAAGAACTAAAGAAAAAACAGAGATGAACAAGACAATAACTGAAATGAAAAATACACTAGAAGGAATCAGTAACAGAATAACTGAGGCAGAAGAACGAATAAGTGAGCTGGAAGACAAAATGGTGGAAATAACTGCCAAGGAGCAGAATAAAGAAAAAAGAATAAAAAGAATTGAAGACAATCTCAGAGACCTCTGGGACAACCCTAAACACACCAACATTCGAATTATAGGGGTCCCAGAAGAAGAAGAGAAAAAGAAAGGGTCTGAGAAAATATTTGAAGAGATTATAGTGGAAAACTTCCCTAACATGGGAAAGGAAATAGTCACCCAAGTTCAGGAAGCGCAGAGAATCCCATACAGGATAAACCCTAGGAGAAACACACCAAGACACATATTCATCAAACTAACAAAAATTAAATTCAAAGAAAAAATATTAAAAGCAGCAAGGGAAAAACAAAAAATAACATACAAAGCAATCCCCATAAGGTTATCAGCTGATTTTTCAGCAGAAACTCTGCAGGCCAGAAGGGAGTGGCAGGATATACTTACAGTGATGAAAGAGAAAAACCTACAGCCAAGATTACGCAGAGGATCTCATTCAGATTCGATGGAGAAATCAAAAGCTTTTCAGACAAGCAAAACCTAACAGAATTCAGCACCACCAAACCAGCTTTATAACAAATCCTAAAGGAACTTCTCTAGGCTGGAAACACGAGAGAAGAAACACACCCACAAAAACAAACCCAAAACAATTAAGAAAATGGTAATAGGAACATACATATTGATAATAACCTTGAATGTAAACGGATTAAATGCCCCAACCAGAAGACACAGACTGGCTGAATGGATACAAAAACAAGACCCTTATATATGCTGTCTACAAGAGACCCACTTCAGACCTAGGGACACATACACACTGAAAGTGAAGGGATGGAAAAAGATATTCCATGCAAACGGGAATCAAAAGAAAGCTGGAGTAGCAATACTCATATCAGATAAAATAGACTTTAAAATAAAGACTGTTACAAGAGATAAGGAGGGACACTATATAATGATCAAAGGATCAATCCAAGAAGAAGATATAAAAATTATAAATATATATGCACCCAACATAGGAACACCTCAATACATAAGGCAAATGCTAACAACCATGAAAGGAGAAATCAACAGTAACACAATAATAGTAAGGGACTTTAACACCCCACTTACACCAATGGAGAGATCATCCAAACAGAAAATAAATAAGGAAACACAAGCTTTAAATGACACAATAGACCAGATAGATTTAATTGATATTTATAGAATATTCCACCCAGAAGTGGCAGAATACACTTTCTTCTCAAGTGCGCACGGAACATTCTCCAGGATAGATCACATCTTGGGTCACAAATCAAGCCTCAGAAAACTTAAGAAAATTGAAATCGTATCAAGCATCTTTTCTGACCACAACGCTATGAGATTGGAAATCAATTACAGGAAAAAAACTGTAAAAAAACACAAATACATGGAGGGTAAACAGCGCCCTACTAAATAACCAAGAGATCACTGAAGAAGTCAAAGAAGAAATTTAAAAAATACATAGAAACAAATGACAATGAAAACACAATGACCCAAAACCTATGGGATGCAGCAAAAGCAGTTCTAAGAGGGAAGTTTACAGCAATTCAGTCTCACCTCAAGAAACAAGAAAAATCTCAAACAATCTCACCCTACAATTAAAACAACTAGAGAAAGAAGAACAAAGAAAACCCAAAGTCAGTAGAAGGAAAGAAATCATAAATATCAGAGCAGAAATAAATGAAATAAAAACAAAAACAATAGCAAAGATCAATAAAACTAAAACTGGTTCTTTGAGAAGATAAACAAAACTGATAAACCCTTAGCCAGACTCATCAAGAAAAAAAGGGAGAGGATGCAAATCAATAAAATTAGAAATGAAAAAGGATAAATCACAACAGACACTGCAGAAATACAAAGGATTACAAGAGACTACTACAAGCAACTCTGTGCCAATAAAATGGACAACCTGGAAGAAATGGAGAAATTCTTAGAAAGGTATAACCTTCCAAGACTGAACCAGGAAGAAATAGAAAATATGAACAGACCAATCACAAGTAATGAAATTGAAACTGTGATTAAAAATCTTCCAACAAACAAAAGTCCAGGACCAGATGGCTTCACAGGTGAATTCTATCAAACGTTTAGAGAAGAGCTAACACCCATCCTTCTCAAAGTCTTCCAAAAAATTGCAGAGGGAGAAACACTCCCAAATTCATTCTAGGAAGCCACCATCACCCTGATACCAAAACCAGAAAAAGAGATCACAAAAGAAGAAAATTATAGATCAATATCACTGATGAACCTAGATGCAAAAATCCTGAACAAAATACTAACAAACAGAATCCAACAGCACATTAAAAAGATCATACACCATGATCAAGTGGGATTTATCCCAGGGATGCAAGGATTCTTCAATATACGCAAATCAGTCAATGTGATACACCATATTAACAAATTAAGGAATAATAACCATATGATCATCTCAATAGATGCAGAAAAAACTTTTGACAAAATTCAACACCCATTTATGATAAAAACTCTCCAGAAAATGGGCATAGAGGGAACCTACCTCAACATAATAAAGGCCATATATGACAAACTGACAGCAAGCATCATACTCAATGGTGAAAAACTGAAAGCATTTCCACTAAAATCAGGAACAAAACAAGGATGTCCACTCTCACCACTCTTATTCAGCATAGTTTTGGAAGTCCTGGTCACAGCAATCAGAGAAGAAAAGGAAATAAAAGGAATACAAATTGAGAAAGAAGAAGTAAAACTGTCACTGTTTGCAGATGACATGATACTATGCATAGAAAATCCTAAAGATGCCACCAGAAAACCACTAGAACTAATCAATGAATTTGGTAAGGTTTCAGGATACAAAGTTAATGCACAGAAAGCTCTGGCATTCCTATACAGCAACAACAAAAAATCAGAGAGAGAAATTAAGGAAACACTCCCATTTACCATTGCAACAAAAAGAATAAAATACCTAGGAATAAAACTGCCTAAGGAGACGAAAGACTTGTACTCAGAAAACTACAAAACACTGATGAACGAAATCAAAGATGACATAAACAGATGGAGAAATATGCCATGTTCTTGGATTGGAAGAATCAATATTGTGAAAATGACTATACTACCCAAAGCAATCTACAGGTTGAATGCAATCCCTATCAAACTACCAATGGCATTCTTCACAGAATTAGGATTTTACAATTCGTATAGCAACACAAAAGACCCCGAATAGCCAAAGCAATCTTGAGAAAGAAAAACAGAGTTGGAGGAATCAGGCTCCCTGACGTCAAACTATACCACAAAGCTACAGTAATCAAGACAGTATGGTACTGGCACAAAAACAGAAATTTAGATCAATGGTACAGGATAGAATGCCCAGAGATAAACCCACACACATATGAGCACCTAGTTTATGACAAAGGAGGCAAGAACATTCAATGGAGAAAAGATAGCCTCTTCAATAAGTGGTGCTGGGAAAGTATACACAGATTATACACAGACCATTGATTATCATTTGGATGAAGATTAAGATCAGATCCCATCCCCACCTCATATACAAAAATTCCAGTTTTATTAAAGACCTAAATGTGATTATCAAAACTTTAATAATTTTAGAAGATATTGGCATAAGAAAGGGGTCTTAGAAAAGATAAAAGTAAAACCATAATGGCAAAATTCATAAATTTGACTACCTTAAAAATTTTTAATTTGATTAGATATTTTTTATTATAACATAAAAAAAGCCTAACAGACTGGAAAAAGCAACAAATATAGTCAACAAATATAGTCAACAAAGAATTAGTATTTGGTTATATAAAGAACACCTACAAATCAACATGAAAACCAAATAGAAAAGGAACAAAGGATACAAATAGGCAATTCTTTTTTTTTAGATTTATTTTTTATTGAGATAACATTGGTTTATAGCATTATATAAGGGGACTGGGACTTCCCTGGTGGTCCAGTGGTTAAGACTTTGCCTTCCAATGCAGGGGATGCAGTTTCAATCCCTGGTCGGGAAGCTAAGATCCCACATGCCTCGCGGCCCAAAAACCAAAACATAAAACAGAAGCAGTATTGTAACAAATTCAATAAAGACTTTAAAAAAATGGTCCATATCCAAAAAAAACTTTAAAACATTATATAAGTTTCATATATATAACATTATACTTCTGCTTCTGAATATACTACAGTGTGCTCACCATCAAAAATTTAGTTTCTATCCATCACCTTACAGTTGGCCCTCTTTATGCATTTTGCCCTTCCCTCCCCCACTTCCCTTCTGTTAACCACTACTCTGTTCTCTATATCTATGTGTTTGTTTTGGTTTGGCTTGGTGTGTTCATTTATTTTTTATTTGTTTGTTTGTTTTTCATATTCCACATATTAGTGAAATCATATGGTATTTGTCTTTCTTCATCTGACTTATTTCACTTAGCATAATACCCTCAAGGTTCATCCATCTTTTTTGATGATAGCTGAGTAGTATTCCATTGTGTGTGTGTGTATATATGTGTGTGTGCCACATATATATGTATATGTATGTATATATATATAACATCTTCTTTATCCATTCATCTATTGATGGGCACTTATGTTGTCTCCATATCTTGGCTATTGTAAGTAATGAAGTGATGAATACAGGGGTGCACATATCTTTTCAAGTTAGTGTTTTCATATTCTTTGGATAAATATCCAGAAGTGGAATTGCTAGATCACATGGTAGTTCCATTCTTAATTTTTTGAGGAATATCCATACTATTTTCCATAGTGGCTGCACCAATTTACATTCCCAACAGTGTATAAGGTTTCCCTTTTCTCCACATCCTCACCAACATTTATTTCTTGCCTTTTTGATGATAGCCATTCTAACGGGTGTGAGGTAATATCCCATTTTCCTAAAAGGTGAAAATAACCAAAGGCCAATAATTATACTTAATTTCACTAGTAATTGCAGAAACAAATTCAATAGCAAAGATTAATTATTTGACACAGATTAGCAAAACTAGAAGGTCAGATAACCCCATGAGTGATCCAGAATGTGAAGAAACAAGAACCCTTATACATCACTAGTGAGAGCGTAAGTTTTGTCCAACCTCTTTAAACAGCAATGTGGTAATATTTAGTAAAGTTTAAGATGCATATATCCCATACTTGGCACATGTACTTTTAGATAAATTCTCACACATCTGTAGAAGGAAATGTGCATGAGGATTTTTATTGTAGAATTGGTTTTGGTAACACAGAAGTGGAAAAACCTAATGTGCATGGAATGAGTAGGATAAATAATGAAGCAATGAATACATAAAGTGGATTATTCATACAAAGAATTTTAACCAGACAGTTGGTGCTGTTAAAATGAATGAATGAAGCTTGCTTGGCTCAAGATGAATAAATCTCAAAAAGTGAAAAACCTAGTTGCAAAAGTATATACAGTATGATGCTATTTATATAAAGTATAGAAATGATATTGGGTACATATATGTAGTAAAAGAGCTACATAGCAACTTCAGGACAATAACCCCTCTGAAGAGGGAACAAGGAGAAAGGATGTTGGGAGGAGGCTTGGGTGTTTCTGTACATTCTGTTTCCTTAGAGTTGATACCTAAAACAAACAAGGCAAAATGTCACCATCTGTTAAACTGTGTGTGTGAGGGGGGAGGGTTATAGTGTGTTTCATTTTCTGGATTTTTTTTATATGTTTGAAATATTTCATGGTTAATTTTTTAAAGAAAAAAATGGAAATTAGCATCACTTGACACAAATAGAATTTACAGGTGAATATACATTAAATATATTAACTATCAAAGTATTAAAGTTTGTGTGTGTACCACTTAAAATTATCTTATGTACCCTTTGGGAAACAGTGACCTAAGGTATTACAAATTAGCAAGTGCAGCTAAGTGTCAACCCAGCCACTTTCAGCAGGCACTCTTGCCCACCCCAGAGGACATGGGTACAGCATGTCACCATCTTTCTCTTGCCTCTTGCCCCTTCTGCTCCCACTCATTACTGAAAGTCTTCCTATTATCCAAGGCCTCCCACAAGCACCGTCTTCTTACATAATCTTGTCCAAACCAACCAGACTGGGCATTGTCAGGTATGCCTAATGATGCTCTGAATCATCAAGATGAGGTTACACCATGCCCATTATCTTCTGTTGGGGAAGGTGGAGGAATATATTGTATCCTTTTTAGACAGATTTCCATCAGAAAACAGTCAAAATAAAAAGGGATGTGACTCATCTAATGGGGAAAATGATTTATATGAAACATATTTTTCAATAATGTCAGATAAATGAAATATTACTATAACTAAACAACTTTAAAATATTTATAACAAATTACAATAAATTTATTTTTAAAATGTATTTAGGACCTATTTTTCAAATTTTTCATCATTTGATAGTAACTTGGCATTTAACACATGAGTCTGCATATTGTGTAGCTCTAAGAAGTAGTATGAGCACAGACTCTGGAGTCAGACTGCCTAGATTTGAATCCTTGTCTACTAGGTACCAGCTATATGACCTTGGGTAGGTTACTTAACCTCTCTGTGCCTAAATCACCTCATCTGTAAAATGGGAATGATAGCGCCTTCCTTTTACAGTCAGTGAGAAAATTGCCTGGGACCCAAGTGCTTTATAAATATTAGCTCCTATTTATAACTATAACTATAGATATATATTATTTTTGATTCTTCATTTGTTTTATAACCCGTATTTCTTTCTGCTAAATTAAGAGTTTTAGATTGTGAATTATATCTGTCAGAATCCCTCTTATTTCAAGCTTTGCTTAGTAGATATTTAAAGAGAAAAAAAATTTTTTTCTACTGATAATTTGTCTACCATTTCTAAGAAATACCGCTGGAGGTATTGATATCTGAGGACAATAATCTGGGGACAGAATGAATAAACTTGACTGTTGTAAATATCTGTGCTCTATTCAAGTGTATTTGAGTTGATCGCATCTTCATCTGACTAAACTCTGCTGAGTCATTCTTTCTTGGAGGGAATGTTATTTTTAGAAATGGATCGTTATTCTCCCTCCTTATCTTAGATTGTGTCTTTCTAGCAGACATTAAGGGCAAATGTGAAGAGCTCTTCTGATGCATTATTCAGAAAATCAGAAACTGAAGTTGGTTTATATTAAAGACAATTAAAATTAGATGGATGCAGTGTCTGTGGAGGCAAGATTTTCTGCAGGGCAAAGATTTTCCCATTTTATCTTTTTGTATCATTTTAATGGTGAAAGCACCTGATTTTTAGTCAGACTAAAAGATATTAATCTCCTTTAATTCTCAATGTCAAGACATTCTTTTAACTCTCAGTGATCCTTTATGTGGTTCACAATGTAACTATAATTTGAGATTCAAAATAATGAATTTATTATTCTTTTCCTTTTATTTTTCTAGATAATTTAGATGGTGTTTATATACTTGAACTTAAGTGCTAAAGTTCTAGATTTTCTGGTGAAACATACAAGAAAGTGAGGAATGCAGGCTAGGGCAAGGGAAGGAGCTAAGCAAAGATAGTTTCAGGAGAAGTTTAGGGCTTTGAAGAACGAATTGCCCTGGAGGATTGCCCCCTTCGCATAGGCAAGGGGGCTGGGCTTTTTTACTCCCACATCAATCAGCCAATGGCTATAGGCCACCAGCACCTTGGAGGGTTAAATATATATATTGAAAGACCTTGCCTTACTTGCTGGACCTCCTTGACTCCAATCAGCTTCGGCTCTATTCAAACTCCAAAATAATTGTCTCTGATCACAGCCGTCTTCCTGCCACTTCTATTCTCTCTCTCTTTCTCCTACCAAACCTGCCTTCACCTTCACAATGACCTCAGTTCCCTCCTCCCTCTCCTTCTTCACCCCTCTGTCCACTCTCCTCAGTATCACTTACTTCCGTAGCCAGCTTTAACTGCATGACCAGCCGTGACACTCAAGCTCTCATTCTTCAAGATACACTGCCCCCCCAGTTCATTTGCTTAGACTGTTTCCTCCAAATGGAACACCAGTTTCACCTTCTTGGCCTGACAAATTCCTACCTACGTTTTAAGAACTATATAAAGTGCCATTTCATCTGTGAAGATTTCTTTATTTCACAAAGCCAGAGTAAGGGGCATGAAGTGGGTGGGCATTTGCTGTTTGTGGGCTTCCCATCATCCATTTTACCCTTCTCACCATCCCAATTTCCTCTGAGGAATTAGTTCTTCCCCAATGGATACATTTTTATAGGAAGGTAATGAGAAGCCTTGTTTTCCCTGCTAGACCCATCAGATTCATCATGGAGTCTTCCTCAACAGAGAGAGGAACGTCCTAAAAGGATTGGATTCTAGTCCATCCCAGTAGCAATATCTGCCTCTGCTTCCGGAGATACTTTGATTCCTGGTCAACCCCATTGATTCTATAAACCTCCTAATAAGTTCCTTTGGCTTAAGTCAATCAGATTGGGCTTCTGTTGCTTACAAACAAAGAAGCCTCCTTTACTCCCACAGTGCCTTCTTATGTAGTGCCTACCACATGGCCTTGTACTTTTTGGTAAACATGTTTGTCTCCACCAGGCTAAGACACAATATCTAGCATTGTGTCTAACACATGGTGAGTATCATTTAATCATACCTATTAAATGAACGAGTAAACGTATGAATGACAGAGAACAAGTTGTCTCCAGCTTTCCTTCTTATTAATATCTGAAACAAGCAAGTGGGCCATTTTTGTTCTAAAGATTTGCTTCTAGTCTTTATGAACAAGAGGATTGTGCATGAATTCCACAATGACAAGTGGCAGGAATTAAGAAATAGACTTGATTAGAGAATTTTACAACTGAAGTATGAGCAGGAGAAGGCATAGATTCCCATTTCTCCCACCATCTCACAGAAAGGTAATCTGGGTCCAGGTATTTCTGGACACATGCAAGGTCTACCTACTACACTGTACTTTGAGTACAATCATGAGAAAGTGACCTTGTCAGAGGTGAGCTACTTGGGCATCCAGCTGCCTGGGAAAGTCAGATGTCCAGCACCTGGAGACCTTGGGGGCCCATGGGAAATTTCAGTCCCTCTTGCTTTTAGAAGGTAGCCACTGATCTGATCAGAAGCTGAGTTTGGGTGCATCCTTTCTCACAGGGAGAAGGGGCAGCTTGTTTTCCTTGTGATCTGGAGTTGGCATCAGTATTAGTTTGCTATGGCTGCCATAACAAAATACCATAGGCAAGGTGGCTTACACAGCAGAAATTTATTTTCTCACAGTTCTGGAGGCTGGAAGTCCATGATCAAGGTGTTTGCAGGGTTGGTTTCATTCTAAGGCTTCTTTCCTTGGCTTACAAAGGGTCACCTTCTCAATGTGTCCTTACATGATCTTTTTTCTGTGCCCGCATGCTCCTGGTGTTTCTTCTGCTTATAAGGACACTTGTCATATTGGATTAGGGCCCCACCCTAATGGCCTCATTTAATCACTTCTTTAAAGACCTCATCTCCAAATAAGGTTACATTCTGAGGTACTGGGGGTTGGGACTTCAATATATGAATTTTGACAGACACAATTCTGCCCCTAACAGTCCCCAAGTTAGATAGGGAGTAATGATAATAAGACTGCAGAAGTAATAAACTGTCTAGAACTCTCTACAAATTATATCTCTGACAAACACTGAAATACAAATTCATCTAGTTGGAGCACTTTCCACAATTACTGCTGCCTTAAATACTTCTCTGGCACACCTATTCACCCTTTTATTCCTGATGCTCATCCCCACCACTTCTCAGTCACCTTAGAGCCCCTACCAGTACAAAACAGTTGGCCGTTCAAAGGACTCCAGAGTCATGAAGGTCCTTTACATCAACTTCAGAATGGTCTCCTCAAATCCTCAAATCATTTCCTGACTGTAATTTTCCCCAAATTTGGAAATCATTAAACCATAAAAAGAAAATCAAAGCGTTGTCAAGATAACTTTTTCTGATAATTGAGCCCTCTTGTGTTAAAGAAAACTTGTATTTTAATACATTTGGAAAACCAAAAAGAAAATTACACGTAAAGGTAAAAGCCATGGGTAGAAATCTGTAGTGGTAAGTCATTTCTCATATGTATATGGATGCAGAGTCAACCTTTCAAAATTTATTCTCACTCTTTGAAAGCATGTTAATAGGAGCAATTGCTATTCCAAACACAGATGAGTAGATTTTTCCCATTATTTTTCCTCTTTAATCATAAGTATAGGTAATATACAACCCAAAGCAGATATTTGACACTAAACTTGTCCAGTGTTACTAAATTGATTGGATAACTTGAAGCATTCAAAATAATTGTAAACTGGCTTTTAAGTTTTTTGTGTTTGGGTTTTTTTATAATTTACAAAAGAAAGTGGACAACTCTGATATCTTGTCAGGAAGAAGAAAAACAAGAACCACTTTAAAAGTTCTTTGTTGTCTTGTTAATGAGGCATCAAGTCCCAGAATGCCTCTCCTTTAAAATGACTTCAGCAATCTTCAAAAAGAAAAACAGAGCTGGAGGAATCAGGCTCCCAGACTTCAGACTATACTACAAAGCTACAGTGCCAGACAGTATGGTACTGGCACAAAAACAGAAATATAGATCAATGGAACAGGATAGAAAGCCCAGAGATAAACCCACGCACATATGGTCACCTTATTTTTGATAAAGGAGGCAAGAATATACAATGGAGAGAAGGCAGCCTCTTCAATAAGTGGTGCTGGGAAAACTGGACAACTACCTGTGAAAGAATGAAATTAGAACACTCCTTAACACCATACACAAAAATAAACTCAAAATGGATTAAAGACCTAAATGTAAGGCCAGACACTATCAAACTCTTAGAGGAAAACATAGGCAGAACACTCTATGACATATATCACAGCAAGATCCTTTTTGACCCACTTCCTAGAGAAATGGAAATAAAAACAAAAATAAACAAATGGGACCTAATGAAACTTAAAAGCTTTTGCACAGCAAAGGAAACCATAAACAAGACAAAAAGACAACCCTCAGAATGGGAGAAAATATTTGCAAACGAAGCAACTGACAAAGAATTAACCTCCAAAATTTACAAGCAGCTCATGCAACTCAATATCAAAAAAAAAACAAACAACCCCAATCCAAAAATGTGCAGAAGAGCTAAATAGACATTTCTCTAAAGAAGATATACAGATTGCCGACAAACACATGAAAGAATGCTCAACATCACTAATCATTAGAGAAATGCAAATCAAAACTACAATGAGGTATCACCTCACACTAATCAGAATGGCCATCATCAAAAAATCTACAAACAATAAATGCTGGAGAGGGTGTGGAGAAAAGGGAACCCTCTTGCACTATTGGTGGGAATGTAAACTGATACAGCCACTATGGAGAACAGTATGGAGGTTCCTTAAAAAACTAAAAATAGAACTACCATACAACCCAGCAATCCTACTACTGGGCATATACCCTGAGAAAACCATAATTCAAAAAGAGTCATGTACCACAATGTTCACTGCAGCTCTATTTACAATAGCCAGGACATGGAAGCAACCTAAGTGTCCATCATCGGATGAATGGATGAAGAAAATGTGGCACATATATACAATGGAATATTACACAGGCATAAAAAGAAATGAAAGTGAGTTATTTATAGTGAGGTGGATGGACCTAGAGTCTGTCATACAGAGTGAAGTAAGTCAGAAAGAGAAAAACAAATACTATATGCTAACACATATATATGGAATCTAAAAAAAAAAAAAAGGTTCTGAAGAACCTAGGGGCAGGACAGGAATAAAGACGCAGACGTAGAGAATGGATTTGAGGACACGGGGCGGGGGGGGGAAGGGTAAGCTGGGACGAAAGTGAGAGAGTGGCATGGACTTACATATAGTACCAAACGTAAAATAGATAGCTAGTGGGAAGCAGCCACATAGCACAGGGAGATCAGCTCGATGCTTTGTGACCACCTAAAGGGGTGGGATAGGGAGGGTGGGAGGAAGACACAAGAGGGAGGAGATATGGGAACATATGTATATATATAGCTGATTCACTTTGTTATAAAGCAGAAACTAACAAACCATTGTAAAGCAGTTATACTCCAATAAAGATGTTAAAAAATAAAAAATAAAAATAAAATAAAATGACTTCAGATGTGGTTCACCTAATCAGAGGTTTCAGTGAGTGTCATAATGGACTTCAAGAGGCACTGTGATACTATGGAGGGGTGTGTGTGTGTGTGTGTGTGTGTTGGGGTGGGGGCTCTAAAGCAGACTCTCCTTCTAACCAGCTTTCCCCATCTGTAAACTGGTGATATGTTTTGAAAATTGTGAATTGTTATATAAATGTTTTAAAATATTATTATTGTAGCAGGTAAATTCCTGTTTCTTTATTTTCCTTAAATACTATAAAATTTACTCTGAGTCTCCATCCCACAAGGCAAATTATTATTGATACTCTCTCTGTGTGTCTTCTCCAAGGTCCAAAGTGTGTCTTGGCACACGTACTCTGCCCTCTTATTCCTGATGCTCATCCCCAACAATTCTCAGGCTAGAAAGGTCTGAGAAAGGTTCTGGGGAGGAGGAGGGAGCCTTGGGCAGAGCAAATTTTTCAGGGAGAGTCTCTCTTCCAATCCTAGGTACACAGTGGTCATCTTGGAGATGCCCATTGCTCATGAAATCTTAAGGTTCAGACAAGGGATCTGAGAGCTGAGAGCCTGGTGTCTAAGATCCAGCCTGTAGAATACACCAGGCAACCCCTTCCCTTGGAGGCCTTGCTTCCTGTCTTCTGCTTGCAGGACTTTGTACCCTCTTCCCAGACCGGGAACACCTCTCTCCCTCCTACCATCAGAAACATCTGTCTGTCTCCTCTACCCTCCAAGACCTTTCACAAAAGAGAGGAAGAGAGTACTTTTGCAGGCAGCTTCTACCATCTGACCAAAGGTGAGGTGATCTTGAAATGCAGAAGTTAGAAAATGAGAGAGAACCCCAAACTAATATTCCAGCACATTATTTTTAAAATATAAAACACAAAAATAATGTTATTTGTCCTTGTTGGTCCATATACAGTAAAAAAGCAAACGAAGAAAATTTTCACAGATGAAGGAGACCAGCTTTTTAAGAAGGGCATCAAGATCCTCCAGCAGTCTAAAAGCCGAAAACAAAAAGCAGAGTAAGTCCATCCAGCTACTTAAGCCAAGTTCAATTTCCAGGTTGAGAAAAAGGAACAATCCAAAATCTAATTTGTCATTAAAAGCTTATTGGTATAACAAGTAAGCTTATTTGCCTGTAAGCTTTTGTTTTTAAAAGGATCAAATGTTGTTTAAAGAATCCTACAAATTATCCAGCCTACAAATGGAAGGACTATGTGTGAAATTGTGGTCCCTACACATTAAATGAAAGGCAGAATGAAGGCACCGATCTGAGCATTCAGGCAAAAATATTCTGTTTTGGCTTTAATTGATTCAAATGAAATAAAAATGTATTATTCGAATTAGAGAAGTTATTGTTTTAGAATGCTTTATTCTGCCTAACAGCATTTGTACATCACTTTATGGTTTTCAGATCACTTTCGTGTATGTGACGCCATTTTATCCCCAGAACAGACTTATGAGTTAAGAAGAGTTTCATTTTTCCCCCTTTAAAAAGTTGGGAACAGAGATTCAAGGATGTTAAAGTGAGGTGATCACAAATGCACAGCTGGGAGGTGACCAAGCCGTGGCCACATGGTCTCACACCATGTCCATTGTTTCTCTTTTCACTTGTCTACTTTGTCTAAATGGGAGGCAGAAATATCTTCTCCCCCCAGGAGAGGGGCACAACTTGAGGTCCTATCAAGTCTCTAGTTAAAACCTTGGGATCAAACTCTGGCTCTGCCATTACTGGTGTGATCCTGAGCAAGTTACTTAACTGCTTCGTGCCCTGGATAATGCAATCAAGCTCTTAGAACAATGTCCTTAGTAATAAGGAGATAAGTGTTTGTTATTTTTATCTCTAGTCCTCTAAATGGTAAGTGGAAGGTGTGGAAGAGAAGGCAAGTGTGTCTTGAACCATAATAGAAAGAATGGACTCTGAACCCCCGACAAGGAGACTTCTTTTGTTTTCACACAAATTAGGCATACCAGCCCCACGGGAAGCATCCCAGAGCTGTGGTAACCAGCCCGAGGCAGGCAGCCGCAGAGTCCATGAATTCTTTCTGAAAACTCAAAGCCTTTGAGAAGAGCATAACAGTGTAGAGGATGAGGGTGAGGGTGGGACACTCAACTGTGAACCTGGTTATAAAAACATCACAACGTCCATTTTTCAAGCTCCTGCTTTGTGTTAATGTGGTAGGCATTTATGTGTAGGATATTACTCATTGCTCACAATGATACTGTAAGACATAAATTATTATCCCCACATTATGGAGGATGAAATGGAAGGTCAAAAAGATTCTGATTTTTCCAAAGTGACAAGAAGAAGGAAGTAAGGGATTTGGTCCTCTCTCTAGGGAAAATTAAATTAGAAGCTCTTTATAAGAGCAAAGGAAACCATCCTCAGCAAAACTCAAGGCTCATGCTGAGCATTCCTGGGGGCTCTCATGATGGGGATGGAGTTAAATCAGACCCCAAACGACAATCCAGCCTGATGGGGAAGTCAGCTCACTCGGGTGCCACTGAGTGGATGAGTAAGGATAGGATTTCTCAAGCTGGCCAGGCTAGATGAGAGAACAATGGGAAGGGCTGTTCTCTGAGATTTCAGACTAGCTCTGCCTATAGCAGGTGAACTCAAGATGAGGGGCCCCATCAAGTCCAAGGAAACCCTAGATTCAGCCTGATGGGACAAAACTACTCTTAGAAGGTTCTGCTTAACCTTGATGCGTGCCTTCCTTTCTGGCTTAAAGGATGGGGAGAAAACCCAGCCCTTCAGTGCAGGACCATGCAGCAGTGCAGGAACCTTCATGCCTACCTGGTGTCATTCAATCTCCGGTTATTCTTTCCCAGTCTATCCTGCTCCAGTCCTTGCCCAAGAACCTGAGAAGAACAGCTTATTTCTGTAGCAGCATAGATACATGAGAGGGTACATAAATCTGAGTCTCCTGACCCTTCAGCATGTGTAGCAGTTGAGACCTGAAACCAAATATGTTCATAACAAAAGACCCTAGGAGTTTGTGGGCAAGATGGGTGAAATTCCTTCAGTTTTCAGGATGGTCTGCTCTCCACTTAAGCCAGTTACATCTAATATAGCCATCTTTAAGATTCTGGTCAGACCAAAGAGGAATCATATCTCTCCTATTCATCTTCTACCCTCCCCCCTCGTTGCTTCACCGCTTCTCAGATGAGGGTAGCATAAGTTAGAGGGGCTAGTAGAATTTTTGGCTCATCCACACCCACATCTTGGTCTAATTCATTTATTCAGTCTCTTCATATATAGGAAAGGAAAATTGTTGAACAAGTCAGTGCTGTTACAAGTACAGATGTTAAGCAAGCATATGTCAGGGAAACACAAACTTGTCTGAAGGAGTCAAGAAACCTCTATGACATCCCGGGTTAACTGTCATTAAGAATTACTCCCCGTCAGTGAAGAAGCTGTGAAGATAAGCTGCTGCCCCACACCAAGTTTCTGATGTGTCCTAGAGATGCATTTAGCCTCCTCCTTCCCCAGCACCCACCTGAGCATCCAATGTCAGATCCTTTAGAGACAATCCAGATACCTAACTGAACTTTCTTTTGGAGATCTGCCCCTGCAGCCCAGTTTCTCCTACTTTTTCACTCTTGGGGATTGCAGTCCAGATCTTAATCCCACAAACTTTACCAACACCTTTCTCCTGCCCTTGGTCCTGCTTCTGGTATTCCATATATCACCTTGGACTTTCCTGACAGGGGACCTAAGTACCCACCCCTCCCTCAGAATCAAAGACACCTAGAGGGGTTGGTTTTGCAAACTTTGCTGCCCCCTGGGACCAGCGACTGGATATACTGCTGGCCCCTACAGCCCATCTCAGGTTTCTCTGCCCTGGACCATGTCGGTGCCCTTCTAGTCCCAGCAGGCTATATGGCTGCAGCAGCAAGCCATGTGACAGAAGAGCTCCCAGGAGTCTGTATCCTGTTGCCATGCCCATCCCTTGATGCCAGACATTTGAATTCATTGACCTTTGAGACCTTCTATTTTATTATTTGCCTTCTGGTCCCCAGAACCTCTGCTTGCTTTGACCATGGCTAATTTCTTGCTTGATCTCCTGGCTTCTTTTTGTCCCACTGGAGTCTACTCTCTGTTTGCCATCCAGGACCCTAATGCGTACCTGGATGTCACTCATCCTGGCCTTTTTGGCCCATTCTGTTCTGCTCCAGCTTTTGATCAAGAGCAGCTTATTCTAGAATCAGCATGGGTAGGGGTATATAAAGCTGAGTCTCCTGATCCTTCTGAATTGGTAGCTGTGGTAGATTTGTGTGTTTGTTCCTGTATTTGAGTCAAGGTCACAGGCTTGACTGATCTTACTGCTACCAAAAAGGAAGTTATAAGAGTAAAAATAAATCCCCAAAGCACTCTCTGTCTCCAACGCAAGTTTTGACCTTGCAAGTCTCTCCATCATTACTTGCTACACAGATCAGGTCCGGGTGACTTCTGACCAGGATTCATAAAATGCACTGTGAGGCAATCCTCTGGCATCTATTTTGGTAATCACTAAACTTTACGTGATTTACCCACTCATTATAGGAGAAAAAGTACCATGCTATAAAACTTTAGAATCTATGCAATAGTCCTAGTAATAATAATGGCTAAATTTATTGAGTGCTTACATTGTATCAGGCAGTATGCCAGGCACTTCACATGGATTATCTCATTGAATCTTCCCAGCAACCCTATGAAGTAAGTGCTCTTATTATCGCCATTCCATAGATGAGAGAGGCACAGAGAAGTTAAGTAACTTGCCCGAAGCTCTCAAACTAAATTAGTGGTAGAGCCAGGATTTGAACCCAGGTATTCAGACTCTAGAGCCCTAAAAGCCATTAAGGTTTTGTTTGGTTATTGTTTTCCCACACAGTCTGTCTTTGCTGTGCTGAATAGTATGTTCTGTTTTAGAAATTTATTTTGGAATATAAAGGAACTGTTCTCATGATAGTAACTTCCAAGATGCGACATTCCAGTTTTTATTATTTTTAGTTGATTTTGATTATATTGTTATGTATTTCAGAGTTCATTTTATAAATCAAATACTCATAATTAATGGGAGTTGCCGTGGGAGAGTTCACTATTTTAAGACAAGTGCCCCAATTTTTCACTTCACTTGGTCTATAAGCTTGAAGCATGATATAGCCTAAATATTTCTACTTTTCAGCAGCTTCATTATTTGTCAGATATATTTGAAATTATAATCTTAGACTGACCTAGGGCTGAAAAAAATCTACTGGTCTAGAAATGTAATGGACTTCAGCCAAACGGTATTGTTAGTAGCAACATCAGCCAGGTCCTACTTGTCAGAGGGAAGCAGTATGAAGGGGGGAGCAGCAAGTTTCAATTTTGATAATCACATTTCTAACTTCGTATTCTTCAAACAGAGCCTACAAACTCTTTGCTAAAGCATCTGACATGGGAAACTTGAAAGCTATGGAGAAAATGGCTGATGCTTTGCTATTTGGAAATTTTGGCATGCAAAACATAACAGCAGCTATCCAATTATACGAGTCCTTGGCTAAAGAAGGATCATATAAAGCCCAAAACGTGAGTTTTGAAAGAAAATTAAACTTTAAATAGCTACATCCTGAAATAATTATAGGCAAATAACATGTGAGAGGAGCTGAGCCTCTACTGCATGAGCCCAGGCCTAGGAAAGTTACTGTAATGCACTGAGTGTAATGTTCCCGTCGGGGCAGGAACGACCAGGAGCCCGAGGCAAATTCTTCTAGCTCTTGAGTGACTTTCAGGAATGGAGCAGAGCTGCTCTCTAACCCACCTTCCCACCATCCATGTCCATGTGTGTGTTCTGAAATAATGTGAGAACTCTGAAGCCCTAACATAGTTAAATTTTATATAAAATATATTCACCTATGCAAAGAAATATGGAACTAAATCTCCTACCTTAGGATGCCTGGTTTTTACACTTCAAATATTTTATAAGCTATATATATTTCCTTTTCTATTTTAATATGTGTATTTCATTTTATTCCAAGAATAACATAAGCATTTCATAGAAAATCTGGAAAACAGAAAAAAAAAAAAAAAAAAAAGTCCTTCACAAGCCAACCATCCTGACTCAACTACTGTTAGGACTGCTTTACATTTCTGTTTGGCTTCTTCCTCTGTGCATCTTTCTTTTTAAAAACATCATCATAATCACATGTATTATGATTATGATGATCATTTTGTTTCTGGCTGCTTTCACTTAATGCTATAGCAAAAGTATGTTTTCATGTTGCTGGTCTTCTTAATGAAAACATTTCTTTCTGATCACAAAAGAAATTTATGCTGATTACAATAAAAACCGGCAAATTCAGAAATTATGAGGAAGACACTAAAAGTTGTCTAAAAGCTTTTCCCATAGATCATTTTTGTTTCCATCCAGTAAAGTGTAGAAGCTAAGCTTTGGAGTCAGGCAGATCTAAGTTCAAATGCACTCTACCGCTTGCTTATTGGATAATTACTTAACAAAACCCTTTCCCCTTCTTCTGCATGAGAATTTGACCTTTGGTTCACTCTCTACTTCTGTTTCCCTGGTAATATGATAGGAGTGAAATGTTAACTATGTTTCTAGGTAGTATTGCTTATTGTTGAAATGACCTCTACTTGGTAAACTACCTTTGGACTGGGAGAAACTGTTATGAACTATAAATACCTGATGGTGGTGATGATTCTTACCGGGATCCTGGACACTATGCCTATGGAGTTGTTACAGGGGGAATATGAGGCTTTTATGTCAGGGTGCCTCTTACACCACCCAATGTGGATCTCATCCCCTTGTGTCTGAGTCATCTGAGGGACCAAAGATGAGGGCTGCTGGAGGACTATGTGACCTGCTGCAAGGACTCCCACAGAAAGGAGGCCTGATGCTACCCTGCTGGCAAACTGTGATTCCTGTGCTACATCTACCTGAAGAGACTGGTGGCATGTGTAGCCTGTGGGAGTCTTGTGAGTCTGCATATTTATTTGAACCAGAAGTTGGACAAGAGGAACTCTAATGGGTGGGGTAACCTCTCTAATTTTCACCTGTAGAGTTAGGATAATGATAAAACACCAGGTTCTATGTCTATCTGGTTCACTGCTATATCTCTAAAAATTTAGTGCAGTGCCTGGGACAAAAAATATTAGTTGAATGCTGAATTAATTCATGATGAATGAATTAATGGAGTTGTGAGGATTAAAATAATGTGTGAAGGCACTTAATTCCATACCTGGAACTTTATAATCATTCATCATAAAAGATATAAATGCAATTATTACTCTTACTATTATTCTTCTAGAATTTTTCCTATAAGTATGTAGAAAATTTTTTACAAAAATGAGACATACTTTAATTGCTGTTTCCTAATCTGCTCTTTACTCACTTAATAATATATCACAGATATCTTTCCCTGTGAATATATCCCATATTTGGTTAATCAAAAATATAAAGCTCCAAAACAGACCAAATGTTACCATCATGACCACCACAACAAATAATGTCACCTAATTCCTTTCTAACTAGTGAATATGTGCTTTATTTGTTAGTGGGTATATTAATCAATTAATTAAGTCAACAGTTGTTTCTTGGACACTTACTATGTACCACACATAATCCTGTTGATGGGGAGAAAAAGATTAATAGGCCAAAGTCCTTATGCGCCAATCTGAAATATAAACAAATAATTTCAGCATAATTTAGGTGGACTAGAGTTAAGGTGTGTATACAGTGCTTTAGGCACAGAAAAGGGTCTGACTGGTTTTGCCTGAGGCAGGTAGGGAAGGCTTCAAGGAAGAAGCGACATTTGCTCCCAGTCTAGAATATTGGATACAGGTAACATGAAGGATTTGCCCATATTTGAATAAAGTATTTGATGCAAGGGTCAAAGTACTACTCTCAGAAAAAAAAATTCCAAATTAACATAATTGGTACATAAAACATATGGATTTTAGAGCTGAAGTCAGAGTTTCACTCCACATACTCTAGTAAGAATTGTTCTATCGCATGGCCCCAGACCTCCTGTCTATTTATGTGTGTTTGGTCTCAGGAGGACAAGAAGACAAAATGTGGGTGAGGACAGACTTATCACCTGAAAGGCTGACATTGACCTGATATGCAAAATTCAGCCACACTGTTTATTGAAATGCTACAACAGTGGTTGGAAAAAGTCTCTGCCCCAAGCTCCTCTTATGCTCTTCCTGACAACCTGAACACCCGTATTCTTCACTTGGACTTCCCCCTCCTCCCTTCAGCTCCCCGTGATCTTGCAGCCAAAGTGTTATCTGGATGGGCAGGGAGCTTACAGGACCCTGTTCCAGTGCTACAGCTGGATTCTATTCTGAAATTAACTATCATCCCTGTCATCACTATAGGAAAATCTGTTTCTGATAGCAAGTCCTCTTGCAGTTGATTTATCTCCTTGTACAAAGAACAATTAAAGATATGCCGTGGTACAAACAATGCTTTGTTTGATGGCTGGTTGCTGCGACAAGGCTGGCCACGTGCCATATTGATCACGGCTCTTTAACAGGACTGGCCAGGTGACCACCTTTCTTCTCAGGCTGTTTGTGCCAGCCTGATACAGGAATCCAGCCGCACTGCTAGGAAATATCGCTGGGAACTGCGAGGACAACGTAGCAACAGAAATGTGGCTGAAGAAACTGAAATGTATACTGAGAATGATAATGAAAGAGAGAGAGAGATAGACATAAAGGTAGAGAGAAAGTGAGAATGAAGACACTTATCTCTGGGGGAAAAGGATAAGCACAATCGGAAATACTGAAATGTTATAGATGGGAGAAGCCTGGAGTGCCAGAGGACTAGTAGAGACCTGATTTAACAAAGAAAACAAAAAAGATATGAACTCAGATTCATGCAGGCATTGAGGGAGTGGGGGAAGAAATGCAGTTTCAGGCTATGTATAAAAGGAAAGCTGGATGGAGGAAAAGAGGCATACTTATTTCTTTTCATGCACCTTGAATGGTTCATCTCACAAAAAATCCAAATAAACTAAAAGAAATCCCGATAAGGGCAATAAAAGCAAATAAGATTGTGAACAGAGTCCATTGAATTGATTTGCAAAGAATCTGTACCTTCCAAATAATGAAAACCATTAATGGTGTAGTCTTCATGAAAATGGTGAAAATTGAGGAAAGAGCAAACAAAAATAAGCCATATTTTAGAGGATGTCATAAGATATTGTAGTATACCAGCTGGAGGTAGATAAATTATGTATTTTTTATTTCTCTGATCCTCATTTAAGGAAGCAGAGATTCAGAATTAGAAAGACTCATTCTTTTCTTGATACTGATGAACTGTTTCAATAGAAAATTTGTCTGTTAATTTGCCAAACAAGAAGGTAGGGTTTAAACCTCATTTGCTTTAAGAATCAAGAAATGGATCGTAAATGGATAACTAATAAGAACCTGCTGTATAAAAGAATAAATAAAATAAAATTTAAAAATTAAAAAAAAAAAGAAATGGATCATTCACATTGTATCACCTTAAAAAACTTAATCACCGTAATGATTATTAGCACTGTGCTACTACTGAAAAAAAAATCATTTTTAGTATCAAATACTCACTTTGATAATTCTAGGATTACCTGTGTAGAGCATTTCTTTTTGACATTAGTCATCTTTTTGTATTAAGGGTGCAAAAAGGATCTGAGTTTTCCATCAGGGTTGATTCACACTTCTATTTGGCATGCAATTCGAGCTAAAAGTAATGACCACAGATGCTTTCAAGCCCCGTACAACAATTATAATAATTAAATGCTTAATCTTTTTTCTTTTAATAATTCCTTATATAAAGAGAAAAAGGGGGAACATTTAATTTTTAAGTTGTTATTATGGAACCTGAGTAATTTGCTTTGAAATATACTAAAATATCCTCTACACTTAACTCTTTCCATTCAAATCCCAGTGACTATAACACAGCACAGTGGTAGAGTTCAGAGTCTTATAAACAAATCTAATTTGCAGAGCTTGACCTTTTAAAACCACTGAAAGTATCATTGATGTCATCACTATAGTGTAGCTTCTCTTCAACTCACGGCATTTTTTTTCTGGATTAAGATTTAATCATTCTATAATCCATCTCATTTCACCTCAGCCTTATCTCAGAAAAGACCAAAGACCAAAAACTGATTATTGTAAAGTTGTTAGGTAACAATGCCTAAGTGTAAAGAAACAGGACAGCCCTGACTATAATTGGCATATTTACTACATGACAGCCCATAACATCTTTTGTCTTCCTCTAGGGCCTGCCATGCTTTAAGCAGTGGGGAGAAAAAAAAAAAATGTTAAGCCCTCCAGAGAATTAATTCAAGATCATCCATTGTTATTTTTCTGCTAAAGAGAGAGGAAGCATTCTCTTTGAGTTGATTATTTGAGGCTGGGAAAATCATGGTTTTAGCCCTTACTTTATAGAATGAGCTTTATACAGAGAAAGCTCTCCATCCCAATCACAGGATGGAAATTAACTCCCACACAATCCATTACACAACTTCACAACCTCACAATTTTCTCCAATAGGATCAGGCCAAAAAGTGTGGTAGGCTCTGCACAAAATTGATACACTGTTGGTGAAAGCATCTTATAATACAAGCTCAACTGAATAGAACATATCTTCATTTTCTTATATAAAGGTCAGTATATTTGTATACTATCAAAGTTTCTACATAAACAAACAAGATTCTAAGTTGAGCAGAATCAAAAATTGCTAAGAGTTGCAAGAAAAATAAATTATTTAGCCAATAATGTTGGCTAAAGATATTTTTACAAGGAGCCAATTTAGCCATTTAAAATATAACTACTAGGGTTAGAGGAGTACCAGGATTCCAGACGCTTTCCATTGGTAATAACAGCCTTTATGATCAACTTTCCTGAAAAGGGAGCCTTTGAGACTAAAGAGGAATTGGCAGAATCTTAGATTTTTTTTTTAGTTTATGGATTAAGTAGATTACAAATTATAAACTACATGTTAGAGCTATTATGCTTTTAAGAACTGAACTCTGCAGTCAATTCCCTAGTTTAAAAAGTAAGATAGTTCTTTATCCTTGAAATTTTAATAAAAAGTTTAAGAAATTATTCATTTTCTGTTTTGATGGAATTATCAGACCTTGTTGTATCTTGATTTTAGGGAGACATTTAACAAAGTCTTGCATCATGTTCTCATGAGCTAGATGAAAAAGTAGAAACGTGGGCTTTGATAATGGTAAATAAAGAGTATAGACTAATAGGTTGATGCCAAGGTGAAAGCAAGTCTGGTAATCCACCTCAGGATGCTGCCTATGACCCTGTGCTCTTCAAATATTCCAACAGCTATTAAGCTGAATGGCTAATACCAAATTGTTTTTCATTTGAAGCATAGAAAGAAAGGCATATTACCCATGATTTGCGTAAGAGTGTAGAATGAACTTCTAAAAATGGTGATAGGAATAATAAAGCTACAAATGAGTAGCAACTTGAAAATATTAGGAACACCAAAACAGACTATTACAATTATGTTCTGACAAAAAATAGTGTTATGACTCTATTGAGAAGAGGAGGAAGGAGAAAAAATAAAGTGATGTAGATGACCTAAATCATCATCTATCATCTAGCAAATCTATAGCTAATGTGCGAAATATATAAATTAACAGCAAGTAGTAGCAACTTATCAGGAGTCCTAATGGTGGTAATTATTAGAAGAAAACAGCTAAAATAATTTAAAGTTGTTATCTCTGAGGAGACAAACAGGGAGTAGCCTAGAAAGGAGCAGGGCATTGATATTTGTATTTTAAGCCCTCGGAAGTATTGGAATTTTAATTTTTAATACATATGCATCTCTTAATTTGATAACAAATATATAAAAAGTTAAATTTAGATATTAACTCTCCCCCCCAAAAGGAATTATGCTTAACAACAGAAGTACTCTCCTACTGAAAAGAAAGCAGAATCTTTGGAAAATGTCAAATTCCGGGTGTAGGGCAAGAAATGTACAAGATGATGTTGAAACATCTTATCCTACTTGATGGCAAGGACGCTGTCAGAAAATACTAGGATTGAGAATTCCCTGGTGGTCCAGTGATTAAGGCTCGGCGCTTTCACTGCGGTGGCCCGGGTTCAATCCCTGGTCGGGCAGCTCAAACAAGCACGAATTACTAAAGACGGAACAATTGAGCACGAAGATGAATAATGACCACAATGGACTGAAATACCTCAAATGTACTTAAATCCATTAGTTCATAATGATACTTAGAAACAACTCTCTTTAATCACTTTGGAGGATGTTAGAGAACCAACTCTCATTATTTTGAAAACTGATAAACGGACAGGTTCAGACATTTATTGACTATTCTTCACAAACTGTATCTCAGAATATAGGAGACCAAGGAAAGTTTTTCTTTATAAAATTATTCCAGCTAATAAATGAG